>NW_007733492.1:0-42302 GCF_000696425.1 Galeopterus variegatus
CTCTCAGGATCGCGCTGTTTCCTGACGTGGGCGCTCCAGACCCGTCGCCATTTTGAATCCTAATATTTTTAATCAATGTGAATCCTGGGACAGATTAGACTGGTTTAAAATTTTTATTTTAAATATTGTTTTATACATTTCCCTATGTTTTATCAGTATAAAACATAATGTAACCAAAATATTCTAGATTTTGCTAGATTTATATTTATTTCTTATTTAAATCCCACTTAATTTGTACTTCTAAATTTCATAGATTCTTTAAAAATAAGTTAATCATATTATCTTTCTGTCCATACAATGTTTTAAATTATATGTAAAAACTTTGTTAAAATAAATTAAATTGTTATAACTGATTTTTTATAAAAGAAGTTGCTGTCCACTATACATAAAGTTACAGGTAATAAGACAGCGACTGTGTGGGGATATTCATAAAGGACGTTGGGCACTTTTGTGTTTGTCTATCAAGGGGAAATCCGTAATTTTGTCTTAAGATATAAATGTCTAGTTGTGCCAGAATGAGAAGTAAAATTAGAAAAAGACATATTTGAAGGCCGACCCCATGGCGCACTTGGGAGAGTGTGGCGCTGGGAGCGCAGCAACGCTCCCGCCGTGGGTTCGTATCCTATATATGAATGGCCGGTGCGCTCACTGGCTGAGCGTGGTGCGGGCGACACCACACCAAGGGTTGTGATCCCCTTACCGGTCACGAAAAAGACAAAAAAAAAAAAAAAGAAAAGAAAAGAAAAGAAAAAAACATATTTGAAAGTAAGAATGAGTGTGAAAAATCTGAAGGGAAGTGATCTTTGGATTACACTTGTATTACTCAAAAATAATAAACTTAAAAAGAGCAGTAAAATGTGTTAAAATTTTGACAAAGTGAGTGTAATAAAATGAATACAAGACTTGTAAAAACTTGTCTGCAAATTATTACATAAATGGTACAAAAAATAAAAACTAAAATTTGGGCTTCCTAAATTGGCCTTTCAGCACATGAATATACATTCTGCTCTTAATAGGAAAAAAATAAAAAGTTATTCTGTGTGCATGTAACAGAGTTCCTTATAATAACCAAATTATGCTGTTAACTTTTTTGCTTTCTGTTATTTGCATGAACTATCTTTGAACAACAATTCCCTAAAAAAAAAAGCTAAAATTCCTGAGTGATTGTTACCTGCTTCCACGTGTGTGTTTTCACTCTACATCCAGACTATAATAACTTCTTGTCTTTAAGTACTTATGACTTAGGTTTATTTATTGTCTTCTATTCCAAATTTATGCTTCAGTTTTAGAATAATACAACCTTTAAGATATATTTTTTCACCTAAACTATCTTATGAGCTTTCCTGATGTAGCTGAGTCAGGAAAGAGATGGACTCCTTTGTTTTGTAAGAGGAGGGATGCTATCAATAGCTGGGTTGACTTGCCAGTCTCCAAAGTTTTAATTAGCTACACTTGATTGCTGGAGCTCTACTGTCTATTGAACCAACAATACAAGAACAGGCAAATCAAAACCTGAAGGCTACTCTCTAGGTTAATTAGAAATACATAACAATATCGTTAACTGAAGGTTATGTCAGCCACTGCGTGTTTGCAGTTGGATGCATACATACACTTGGCAATCCAACTGCACGGTTGAGGGATTAATTAAAATATTCTGAAGATGTGTCAGTGGCCTCACTAACCTCAGTAGATGCACCTGCTTAGTTTGCTTTTGATTCCTTATCACTTCATTACTTATGTACTTCAGAAGAGAACCCTGCTCTCTTTCATTTGGATATTATTTGTTATAATCAGTTTACCAGGTTACTGAACCTTGCTGAGCCCTGTCAGCTGCTGTTTTCTTATGATACTCACATTTTCCCAAAGGCTTTAGCTATATGTGACCCAGCAGCATGGAGTCTACTGAAGAAACCTCAAAAGAACCACAGTGAATGACTAAATGAGGTCCTCCAAACCATCAATACTACACAGACTCTACTCAAGGATGCAGGTTTCACAGTAAAAGCTGACGCTGTCCCTCTGAACAAACCCAGTCAAGGGAGTAACTGAGAATTCTGAGGGCTCTTATTCCAGAAGCAGACGACTTAGTGAAAGTCATTTGTTTAACACAAAATTATTTTTTAAAAAATTACGGAAAACAAAGTGGACTAAAATAATGGATTTAATTGTGATTAACGTTCTGTTTTTAATGAGCATGTGAAAAACCTTTTTTTCTTCTTCATCTAACTCTAATACACAATTTAACAGACATTAGTTCTGTAAACTGAAATGAAACATTCTTTAAATATCATGTTCCAATTAATACTTCAGAAGTTAGAAAAAAAATTTTATGAAAGTACTTAATATAATTATAAGGTGATAAATCATTAGCAAACTTAAGTATAGAGATTGTGATAGAAAATAAGTACATATCTCAACTGGCTTTGTTGAGGAACCTTTTCAAAAATGTTACCAATGGTTAAATACTACAAGCACTTTTCCTAAATCCCTTTACTTTTAATAGTCATGTAGTTATTTACATAGCGTCATTAAGAAATTTCCTCTTTTCTGTAAGAATGTAGTTTTAACCATGACCATGCCAGAAATCTCATTCAGTTCATGATAACAAGCCTACAATTACAGAACTAAGATTCTTCTTCAGATGTGGAAATTACGGCAGCAAAGACTTCCCAGAACACTGACTGATGCCTGCATTATGGCCTGTGGAATCCCGGCCTTATGATGGAAAATAATATCACTTCCTGGCAGTGTGGGAACACTGGCAAATTTGTAATCTCAGAAAAAGAAGATACCTTTAAACTTAAAGGTATTCAAGGGAAAGACGTAGTAGCAAATTAGATGCTTCAAGTCTGACCTCAGTGGATTAACTAATAGATGCAGTAAGATCATTCTGACAAATAAGCTACAATCCTAGGGTTTACAAAGTTTCAAGAAAGGAGTTAGTGGTGTCTTAATCTTATGGTGTACAGCTTTAGCTTTTAAAATCACAGGATAAGGGAGTATTTATATACTAATAAACATCTCTTGTAACACCTAAGTAAATAACAGTGGTAAATAAAACAAACTATAAAACTAACTATACACAGTCAGAAAGTAACAAAATCATGTGGTCAAATCCATACTGTAAAGCTGTGGTAGACTGGATCATGGCCCAGAATTCTTCAACCCCCTGTGCATCCACACCATCCATGGCCCCACCATGAGCAGAGTGCATTTCTCTGCCTCTTCACTATGGACTTGGCCATGTGTCCTGCTTTGGCTGATGGCATATCACCAGAAGTGACAGTGTGCCAATTCTAAGCCCTAGGAGGTCTTGTGCTACCTCAAGTCTCTGCCATTGCCTTGAGAAGAACTTCTCAAGGGTAGCCATGATGTGTAGAGTAGGCATGACCCGCAGGTATGCTGTGTGAAGCGGAGCCATCTACAGCAATCCCAGTCCAGATCAGCAGAACCTTAGAAGACCCACAGACATGTGAGTAGAGATAGGTCACTGTTGTTCTAATGCACTGGAGTTGGAGGTGATTGTTATGCAGCAATAGCTAACTGATACAGAGGCAGATGACTGACCACTAGGTGGGAACATGGAACATAAGTTGCACCTTGCCCTGCCATCATTGTCCATGGGCATCTGCAATGAATCCCTCATTCAGAGTCAATAACGCTTTGCACCCTGAGATAAAGTAGAAATAACAAGGTCATTCTGTATGGCACTTGTCTCCCAAATAAATAATACTTTGGACCCTTCTTATAAGTTGCTGCCTCCTTAGTGGAAACAATTTTACCCATGACAATTATAATGCTGATGTCAGAAGATACATCACAGCCATCAGGATGTGGTAATCATGTTCAAAATTGCTACTTATCCACTGCGATCAGACTAACAAAGAAGTAAATAATCTTAGTAATTCTATTTTTTTTCTTTCAAATGTTTATGTTGTTAAATTATTATTTTCTTTTTTAGTGAAGGAGTCCTATAGACTGGACTCCTTCGTACCTCTTTCTGAGACTTTTCTTGTCTTTTCTTACACACTTAGTCTCTGACATTTCCTTTATGATTGATGCATGCCCGTCCTCCACCATCTGCCTCCCTTAGCATACTCCACACTCCAGCACCTCTAATCTCCCTCTGGGAACCCCCACGGTACTTTATACCTTTTCTCAAGCGTGCATTACTATCTTCTGCTTATTTGTGTTTTGAACCTTATACTTCAACTCCGACATTAAAGTCCTAAGCTCACACAGGTGTTTTTTAATTGCTTGCATGACTAAACTTCAGGCACACCCTCTCTTAGAAACTCTTGCCAATATAGTAAGCAGAACAATTCCATAAAAAGACACATGTCTCATGCTCATAGGCGAGAGAATATAATGCTTAGCTAAAAGCTCAGATCCTTCTGGGGTTGGATCCAGTCAGAAAAGTGTCTCTCCTGTGAGTCTTTAATGAGCAAATGAATGTCTTAAAGACCCATTTTCTTCTTTTGTTAAAAAGAAAAAAGAAAAGAAAAACTTACTAATAATGACCTTATACGTTTGTTGCAAGGGCTAAGTGAAATCATGTTCAAAATGTGCCTGGCACCTCCTAGGTCATTTTGACCAAGGTTTTGAGCAAAGGTCAAAATTTTGGATATTTAGAGTTTTGTTTTTAATCCAAAATGTAATTCAAAATATTTAGCGGCAACACATAATATGGAAGTAATTTAATATGTTGGGTGTGCTTACATGTCTGGATAATTCTCAGCTGCACAGACCTGACTTCCTTTTCACTGAGTCTCCTATGATTTCAGGGGAGATTCAGCTGGAGCAGAGGAGGAAGAGGCACTGAGCCCTGTGATGTCTCAGTTTCCCTGGATGGCTACACCTCTGTCTTAGAGGTCAGGTGCTGCAGATGAAAGTCCACCTGTCTCTGTCTCTATTGCGTGGGTCTCATGAAGCATTTCTAGCAGATGTGGATACAGCATTTCCACGACATCTTTGCCAATGAGTAGAAAAGCAACATGCAAGCTTATCCAAATATTCACTCAAAGGAGATTACAAATCATGTATGTGAAATGACAGTTTATGAACTATAGAAGACATGTATAGCAAATTGGATAACATAATTCAATCAAAGTATTTCTAAATCTCTTTGTTATCAATGCAGATTCGTTACCAAAATGAACAAGAATCTTAAAGTATTGTAGTGAAATTGATGTCAGAAGCAAAAACTGTAAGGCTGTCTTAATGTCTTATAATATAGCTCAGAACAGTAATAAACTAAAACCAGCTGGAACGATGTGCAGGAGTGAAAAGGTTATAGGTTCACACTGTGACCATCAGTGCAGGGGCTGCGAGAAGGTTGGGTCACAGTAACAGAAGAAGTATGAAGGTGATTACCACCCAGGAACCGCTGCAGGCATGGTCTGCAGAGTTCCAGGTGGACTCAATTAACTGCAATGAAGGATAAGCTCATAGATTGCAACAACTGTAAAAAATTAAAGACCAGTAGCCTCAAAATCTCTGGTTATAGACTTCGGACAACCTCCCTGATGAATCTAAAGCAGAACCTTTTCAATAATAGATGCTTGAGATTGCCTTTAAATTTTAATCTAAGCATTTATGTTCTAATGCCAGCCTCCTGTGATTTCATTCCCAGCTAGAGAGAAGTTGTTTTGGGGGAATATAAGCAGAATATGGTAATAAAAAAATCCATGAGGTAGTTCACCCACCATTCACAGAGTTGATTGGCACTTGAGTATGCTTTCTATTCTAGGGCTTTCATTCTTTTGAGAGACTGTTCCTAGTTCACGCTTCATGTAACACGATCACAACACAGCTCCACAGGCAACTTGTATGTTGGCATGGTCAAGCAGTCTCTTGGTTGTTTTGCAGAGAATTACAGAACACAGGAGCATGATTGCATATTTGAGCATTCCCAAAATCTCGTAGTGACAACTGAAGATTGCTGTCGGTGTAGAGGCCTTTGGAGTGTTCTCCCTGTGATCTCCAGTAACATTCATTCATTCATCCGCTCCACAGAAACACGTGTGCTCCTATGTGCTGGGAACTATGTGATGCACTGGTAAATAAGGCACACAGCTCTGCCTTCAGGGCTCTGGGATCTGTGCAGGGTGACAGGCACTGGAACAGGAAATGACCACCCAGTAGTCCCCTTTACCTGCAGGGAACACATCCCAAGACCCTTGTGGGTGCCTGAAACTGTGGATAGTACTGATCCATATATACTCATTTTTGCTATGTTTTACTATGTTTTTTTTCCCTATACATACATACCTATGATGCTTAATTTATAGATTAAGCACAGTAAGAGATTAACAGCAATAACTAATAATAAAATAGAACGATTATAACAATATGCTAGCATCACACTTTGGGGTCATTATTAAATAAAATAAGGGTTACTTGAACACAAGCATTGTGATACCAAGATAGTCGATTTGAGAACTGAGAGGGCTACCAAGTGGAAGGGTGGGTAGCCCTGAACTTGTGGACCTGCTAGACAATGATTCATGCCCATTGCGGGGTGGAGCAGGACAGAGCAAGATTTCATCTCCCTACACAGACCAGCATGCAATTTAAAACTTATGAATCGTTTATTCCTGGAATTTTCCATTTAAGATTTTCAGACCATGGTTGACTTCCGGTAACCAAAACCGAGAAAAGCAAAATAAAGGGGATAAGAGAGGGTTACTGTGCAATTGGACTGATCTGGCCTTGGACCCTGATGGGATTGGAAATTAATGTATAAAATATAAAAGAGGGAGAAAAGAGAGAGGAGGATTGTTCACTGTCTGAAACAAAGCCAGACCCCACACAGTACACCCTTCTAACTTGCCAACAAACCCAGGTCCTTTTCAGTCTCCCCCAAATCTTAAGTTAATGTTAGACTTATGGAGGAACTTGGCTAATTCGACCATCACAGATTGCCAAGCTGTGTGCTTTGGATGTCAGCTAACACAGTGGGATGGAAACTGCCTGAATCTATGTTTTGCAGGTGATGGAAAACAGCCAAGCAGTGCTTGGCACCCAGCCCACATCAAGCCATCCATTTCCTGTGCTTGGTTTGTTTCTAGGTTGCTCTGCATATATGGGCCTTCATTTTTCTCTAGAGGTTTTAAAATCTGGGGGTGAAAGCAAAAACATGAAGGCATCTCTGTGAGACCTTGTCCTAATTCCTAGACCACTTTCAGGCTACAAGGCTTTATAATTTGATGTCGAGGTGCAATCCACCCTATGTCAACCCTGCAGGAGCTGCAGTTGTAGCAGGTGGACTGAGCCAGGAAGCATCTCAGGTAGGGACCTGAGGAAACTACTGAGTGAGCACCTGCACTGATTGCAGAACTGAGACCCACCTGCCCAGGGCCGATAGTGTCACAGATGACTGGCAGATCCCATCCTAGGCGTCCCAGGGCACAGAGGAGAAAGTGCTGCCTGTTTGCCAGGGCACCATGACTTGCTTGGACCAGAGTTGCCTGGGAAGACATACAGAGTCACACACCCACGTGCACAAACAGGCACAGGCCACAGCCACGGCCACCAATGTGGCCGACTCTAATCCTTTCCTGTGACTTCCTCACCTCCCAGCACTCCTTTGGTGGCTTGTGTTTGGCTAAATATCTTGGCAGCAATGGAGCCCAGCCTTTGGGGGGATGGGGCCAGGGAAGGAGCAGGGAGACGTTTTCTACTTTTGCATTTCTACTTCCTGCACACAGGAGACTCCGGCTAGGTGCGTCTTTATTCCCACTTCTCTCTGATCAAAAATTCCCAGTATCATTTTTTATTAGCTTAATTTAAGTGTTAATCATTCTCAATTAAAAAAAATCTTTCTCTTATTAAGAAGATAATATTTCAATTAAAAATGTCAACTAGCCTATAACAATTAATCAGATGAAATTAAATGTATCTCAATGTGTTGCATGAAAAAAATCAGCATTTTCTCAGCCTTTTAGGTGCCGCCATGAACAGATCTGGTTAAATGTACATTTTACCTAGAAAATGGCAAAAGATTCTCAATGGAGACATTTAACTTTACCACATCTGTTACTGGAAATGTACAGACCATAACATTTGAAATGCTTCTTTAGTTTCATAAAGATAATATTAGGCCATGTTTCCCTTTCAGGGATTAGCCTCTTTTGCAGTGTTTGTTGTGTGAGAATTTAATGTAAGCAATTGTGCTACCTGTTAGTTTTTGATGACTGGAGGAACACGAAGGATTGGTTTGTCAGTGATTCTGTTGATTGAACAGTGTTATCGCGCATCAAGCGTTACTAGTAGTTTCAGTGATACAAGTGATTGCCAGGCACAGCCCAGCTTCAGAGGCATGGGACAGTAGCTTGCTTCCCAAGTTCCTTTCTTGTCATATCCAGGACTTGCTGTGGCCAGATTAACAGATGAAGTCTCTCAATAATATATGGAGCTACATTTCCTGCACAGAACGGGGGTTAGGGTTAGGTCATGAAACATATTGATTTTGTACCCAGATAGTTACTTAACTTCTTTTCCAGGGAGCCATGCCTCACCAATCTCTAGTTTCTAGGTATGTTTTCCATAAGGAATCCTAGACAGCCAGGTACATCCTGCTAAAAACAATCCATAGATATGGATTTCATAAGGACTCAGATATCATTAATGTGTTTTCCAAGAGTTCTCTCAATAACTTATTTTCAAGAGGATTTGACCAGTCCAACTTCTTTCTCTATCAATCCAACTATGTATTGATCAATTGATCTATCAATCTATTTATCCATCTATCTATGTATTTTTATCTCTACCTGTTTTTCTATCAATAGATCTAAAGAGAATGAGGAGGAGAGGTGACTTCAAAAGCCTACTTACCTTATTAGTACTAATTAAAGTTTTCATTGATGTGCATATAAATCTTTCTTTCTCTCTCCACCCCCTCTTTTTTTTTCTTTTTTCTTTTCTTGCTTCTTGAGACAAGTTTATGTGGATGAGAAGCCAGTGTCTAACTAGTGACTTGTCACACCCCAAAATCTCCAGATTTGGGGGCACCTTGAGGCCCTTTATCTGGTTAGATGGGGAAGGGATCGGGCCTTCCAGAGTTTACTTAGTTTTTTCTGTCTCATGACCATAAGTAGTCCCTTCCTGCCAGCCTCTCACAACTCTGACTATCTGGGAAGCTGCATGCAGAGACCAGGACCCTGCCTGACCCCACGGGGGCTTCTGTCACCAACGAGGTATATGCACCCTCCCTCCCAGCCCAGTGCTTCTCCTGTTCTGGTTTGAGAATGTGCACCCAGAGATGCCTCTCACATGTAGTCCCCTTGCAGAGTGCTGATAGCTCAACCCATCTGTGACATTCTTCCATAATGTAGAACATCTGGGCAGGGGTGCATGCTGGTTCTAACAGAGCTGCTGCCCAGGGAACCTCTGACTAGGTGACAGAGGACTTGCCAGATGGAAGTGGTGCAGAGTGACTGTGAAGCATGAGAACCATTCCTGTCTGGGCTGCAGGTAAGCAGGTCCCATCTTCACTGCAGGAAGAGGTCATATGTGTGTGGCTGCATCTTCCCAGAAATCAAGGAAATCCCCTCTCTGAAATTTCACATCATTTCAAAAGTTGGGGAAATAAAGTTGCTAGAGATGTGGATACAAAGCTACCCTTGCATGCTTTGAAGCCTGAACCTTGAATTGCTAGGACACTTAGCTTCCACAGTCTGACACACCTGCGGATCCCATTAGTTCCACGTGGAGAGCAGCTGCCCCACGTATAGCTTTCCTTGTGTACTCTCTGCTTCAGTGCTTACTCAGTGATGAGTGAGCAGTTTAGGGAAGTGGACGTCACTCATTCCATAGAGGAAAGTTTCATTATTTTCAACTAACCTTTTTCTTATGTTTTAAAGTCAAGAATAAAAGTGTCTTCTCAGAAACCAGACCCGGGTGGTTGTAATCACATTCCTGGGTGGTTCTGACAGCTGCATGAGCAAGGTGTGCTCAGGGTAGTATTTGGACGAGGCTTGTTCTTCCCTAAATCTGCAGGCACCTGTGCACCTGGGTTATTGTAAATACTCATTGTTTCTGTTCTGAAACTCAGGTTGCAAGGTGCTTTGGGAAGAAAGAACATAAGCCCAGGCGCTGGGGTCACCGCCTATCTAGGATTTCTGTCTTAGTCTGTCTGGGCTGCTGTAACAAAATACCACAAACAGGTAGCTTACAAACAACAGAAATTGATTTCTCATAGTTCTGGAGACTGAAAAGTTTAAAGTTAAATCTATCTTAAGGGGAGATTGCTGTGGATTGAACCATTGTGGCTCCCAGATCTGTACTTGTGGCCAGCCTCTCATGCACTCCAGGCTTACATTTCCAACGGGCTGTGGTAGAGTCATCTGAAGTTCCACCTGGACTTCAGATCCAGTGTCACAATGACACTGTCACATGCCCACCATCCATCAACCACCCTTCTCTGACCGATCTCACACAAAATCATACCCATATCCCATGTCCATGTCAATCCTGAATTCTCCGTCCTAGCCAGACATTCTGGAGTCATCATTTCTCTTACCTCCACCTTATACTCTCTCCAAGGTACAACCTCATGTTGATTATATTTTCTAAATAGTTCTCAGATTTATGTTCACCTTTTTATCCACTTTTTAATGCATCATTTCAAGCCTTCAGCATTTTTAAAAAATGCTGGAACAGTGAAATACTTTGTCTACTGATCTCTTGGAAAAGAGAAGAATCAGGTCTGTCTTATTGCATTCAGGCTGCTATAATGAAATAACTTAGACTGGGTAATTTATAAACAACAGAAATTCCTTTCTTACAGTTCTGGAGATTGGGAAGTCCAAACCAAGGAGCCAGAAGATTCGGTGTCTGCTGGGGGCCCATTCCTCATCGATGGCGACTTCTGGCTGGTCATAACAAATGCAAGTTGAGCAGCTGCCTTCAACTCTTCTGTAAGGTCACTGACCCCATTCGTGAATGCTCGACCCTCATGATGTAATCACCTCCCAAAGGCCCACCTCCTAATACCATCATTTTGGGGGTTAGGTCTCCACATATGAAATTTGGGGGGACACAAACATTCAGACCATAGCAAGGTCAAATCCAGCTCCAATTCCTCTTTTATATTTCTGCCAAAGTGGTCTTTGCAAAATGCCAAACTTGCGAAGACATTTCTTTATTTAATACTTAAACAGCTCCCATTTTTGAGTGATGAGGTAACTCATCATCCAAAGGGGGACTCATTATAGAGTGGAAGGTGGCGCTGTTAGTAACGGCTCTGGGACAAAGGTATGAATCAGAACAGTTCCTCCATCCTCCCTGAGGACGGAGGACGGAGGTCACGTACCTGGTGTTTACATAGCAAAACTTAAACCCTTCACTCTCCTGTCAGTGTCCTTCTGCATCTGATGCTGCTCGCTTTTCCAGGCTCAACTCCTGCCTCTCCTCTCATGCTCTTTACATGCCAGATGCTTTTTCCAGAAGTCTTGCCTGCTCTGGTATGTCTCTGTGCCTGAAAGGTACCAATTCATCTGTTTGGGGGCCCCTTTCTCTCCTTCTCCGTCTAAGGACCACACAATCCCATGCCACTAACTCTGCTAAGACAGCTGTCGTACGCTGCACAGCCAGTCACCTGCCCGCACGCTCCTGCAGTGCTGCACTTCACCTCCGTGACAGCATCATTCCCAGTGACTTCACTGTGTATCTCCTTTGTCTTTTCCTTTTAATTCTCAGTCTCCTGTTTGCAGACTTACAATTTTATAGACTCTTGTGCACAGTTCCTGCCAGCAGAAGAATGGGCACTTGATATTTGTAGAAGAAAATAGTAAATAGATTGAGGAGAGAGAACATGAGATAGCAATGAATGGGTGGATTGTACAAGGTGAGTAGCAGGTAGATGTGATCCACAGGGTATCTGTAAGCGGGGGGAGAACCAGTGGTTAAGAGCCCACCATCAGCCAGATTTATCAGTGAGCATGCAAATGTTCACTTGTGACCCAGGACACTGCACAGGCACACACGGTGTCCTTGGGTAAGTGTCCTTCAGAAAGCTGTAAGGACACAGCGAGACTGTCTTTGGCACAGAAGGCCTCCATGTGCTTATGGAAAGAGTACAACAAAGAGGCAAGTGCTGCCTTCTGACTTTGTGACATTAGGACTTTTGCTGTGGCTTCTACTGAACCTGACAGAAGGCATTTCCACGAGCTTGAATTCGAAGGGAGCCATCTGCTTCATTAAAAAAAAAAAAAATTATCACATAGAAGTAAGGTGATTTTTGCCCTTTAAAAAATATTTTTCTGAGTTTTTCTATATTTTTACAATGAACACATCTACTTTTATAATTAGAAAAACAACAACAATATGAATCAGTGCAAAGTCCTGATGGTAAAACACATCTCACTTCCAGTTTCACAGAAGCCTGCAGCCAGAAGAGGCCACCTGGCTGGCTTTTGGAAGAGGTTTCTTTTTAAGCAGAATTGAAGTCAAGGATGTAGTAATCCTATTGGTATAAAGATCTCATCCTCCAAGTCCCTTTTCTTTCTCAGCCCCGTCGACCATCATCCCTGCCCTCCCCTCTTGCAGCAAAGCTGGAGAGAAAGCTTCCCATGGAGAAGGGGTTTTCTCTCCCAGAGAAATCCCAGCATTTCAATGAGGCTGCAGAGTTTAAGAGGAGAATGTGCCTCATTTCATTTCAAGCTATGATAAGCCTGATTTTATCCGAAGCTCAGTGATAAGAACTCCAAGGAATGCGAGTGTGTGTTGGGAGGGGTGAAGGGAAGGGGTCGGCACGAGGCAAGGGGTTATGGAACACTGAGGATGTGGAGAGGAACCAGAACTGGCAAATGTGACTTCTAGGAGCGCTCTTACCAGGGTTTCTTTGCCAGCATGGAGCACTATTTTAATCGTGTGGGAGGCTCAGCCTACACTCGTGAAGCCCTTTCGCGCGCTTTTACAGGCAGTCACGGTGACCCTCCTCAGTTTAACTCAGACCTAGCTGTGCCTTGCAGACAGCATGGAAATCAGAGAACCACACGGTCAGAAGAGCAGGGGAAAGAGCCTGCTGGCTTCTCTTGAAAAATGGCAGGAATTCCCCAGATGGGCAAGAAGCAACATCTGGGAAGTGGAAGAGGGCCTGTGAGTGGGATTAGCCACGTGCCGGCTTGTGGTCGGAACCGCACACGTGTGTCCACTGGAGCAGGAGGCCGCCCAGAGAGGGCTGGACGGCTCTCCTGAGGGAAGACACTGGACAGCAAGTTCTAGAGCTATGTGGTCACGTGCGAGGACGAGTGGGCCTTTTGTCACCCGCATCTTTCTTTGATTCTTCTGTTTTGTTTTACTCAGGATATCGCATCTCTAGAAGACACTCGTACCCTGCTGTCATTTGAGTTATCTCAGGCAGGGAATTCTGCAGCAGACTGTGATGTGGATGTGCAGACCCGGCTGGGGTGCCAAGCGTCCACACCAGGAAGGTAATAGGAAGTCCCCTGGAAGCCCCTTCAGAGGAGCGGGCACAGAGAAGACGACAGCTCCCCTGTGAGTCACCAGTGGTTTTACAAACACCTCCTGGGCCCAGCAGCCCAGGTCCCCACATCACATGCACTGGGCTCACTCAGCCACAACATAAAATGATCTGTCCCCTTCTGCCGAAACAACCATGGGCAGAACTCGGAACCATCATGTGCTCTCCACATTTTCTCTGTGGTTTCTCTCCATGAACCAGCTGGTGGCAGATCGAGGTGGAACTGGGACTTTCGGCAGCCACGGCTGATGTGACCGTGCTGCACTCTCTCTCAGCCGGGCTCGGCAGGGCTGAGTCAGAGTCCCCCACTTTGCCCAGCTTGAGGAGTGTGAAACAATGAAAAATAGGTGCATTCTTTTTTTTCCATTTTTCAAATCATCTTTATTTCCTTAGTCCTCTTTAGAAAATAAGTCATGTGATCTTTTCCTCATTTTTCCATTTCTTGGGTGAGTTTATATTTAGGGTTATATGCTATAGATTTTTGTTGGATTCTGATATTTTAAGCAGGGTTATTTTATATGGTGACAAGTATTTAGAAGGTAACCACGGTAATAGGTCTGTGGTTGGTATCGATAGAGGGGACTAATGTTGGCTGAAAGGGGTGAGTGTGTGTGTCTGTGTGTGTCTGTGTGTGATTGTGTGTATATCATTGTGTGTCTCTGTATGTGTATTAGTTGCAATGGGTGGGTGTGCCTTGTGTATGCGTTTGTGTGTGTATGGGTGTCTGTGCATGTATGTGTGTGTCTGCATGTATGAGTGTGTGTCTGTGTCTGTGTGAGTGTGTATGTGTCTGGAACAGTTTCATTGATGTAGTCAGTTGGTGATTCCTTCCTGGTGCAATGAGTTGCCAAAATTTAGTCTACTTTTTATATACTTTTATTGTTTCCACAAGTGAACTGTTTTTAATCACCAATCTGTCAGCAAAACTTTGTTCACAGATACCTGAGACCATATTGCAAGAAGTTGTTTAATATGGAATGTGGTATTCATTCAGCAAACAGAAACAAGAGAGAGGGAGTGAAAGACAATCCCCCAGGCAGGGGTGTTCACAACACCTCCCAGAACAGCACCCTGACTGCAGGGCTCTCTGGATGCCCTTTCAGGGTTGAGGTCCCAAGCCTCGAGAGAGGAGAACACTGTATCGCTAAAGGGGTCCCAAGCAGGGCTTCCTGGGGTCTGACCACAGCATGAGAGAGGAGCTGGGTCTGGTCCAAGTCGGAGATGAGCTAGGCTAAGAGAGCAGAGCTCAGCAAAGGTCCAAGGAGCAGGGGAGTGCAGGTATCTGGATTTGATCTGCAAATGAAAAGCAGAGCAGAGAGTGCTTCTCCACCCTAAAGAGGGGCTGGAGCCTTTCTGGTGTCTTCTTCTTCAACAGTCCTGCACTAACCCCAGCCTCACCCCCATCCACACCTGCACCCTGTTGCATATGCATGGTCTGCCTTCTGCATCTGCTCTCAGGATAGACATTGTCACCCTCCATCCCAGGGCCCCTTCTCATCACTGCCCTTTGTGGTTTTATTTCTTCAAGCGATTCTCCTTGATCTCACTGAGCCAGATTCCCTATTCCCCATCCTCCCTACGCTGTTCTGGAATATAGTACTTGTGACCACCAGCCATAGTCACCAAGCATGCATGACCACCAGCCATAGTCATCACGTGCTGTGTTCTGATACAGCATGCAGGACCACCAGCCATAGTCATGTGCTTTGTTCTGGGTACAGCATGCATGACCACCAGCCATTAGCCTCTGTGCACTGTGCTCTAGAAAAAGCACACGTGACTGTCAGCCATAGCAACCATGCACTTTGTTAGTCTCCCTAATGAGGCAGGGGGCTCTACAGAAGAGACCTGTTCTCTTCATCTTTGTATTGCTCCCACCCTCAGTGACTCCTCCCTACACATCTACAGTCAAATTAAATAACCATGAGGACCCAGAAATGTCCCTTTACCCACGACATTTTCTTGGTCCCCAGCCAGTGCCCTTGCTTTCTGCACAATGGGACATGCCTCCTGGCTCTCAGGGCCACACACTCCCTAAGCCCTTCTTACACTTGCTTGTGCCATCTGCATCCTTGTGGACACTTTCCAGTGTCTGACTATGTGTGTGTGTGCTGCCTGAGGGGCCACTCCAGACCCTGCAGGACTCTGCTCTCCTGCACGGTGCAGACTTGGTCCTAAACAGATGGGATCTCACTCCTGCATGGTCCATCTCTGCACAAGCCCTTCCACATGCTCCTTCTAACACTCCCTGGACATAGTAGATTTGTGTGTAGATTCAGGCTGGCTATTTTTTTCTTCTTTTTGTCTCAGAAGTTCAAAGCTGTAGGGAATTAGTAATCACCTGGTCTGTTCCCTTATGCTGTAGATTAAGCTGACCCCAGAGAATTTAAGTATCTGACTAGAGCCCCATAGGCATGTCGGGGAAGGTGTCATAGCTCATTTCTCCTTCTACTAATTCTCCCCTCGCAGGTGGTTGGTCTGTTCTTGCACCTGGATATTCTTGCATCCTGGATGGCCAGGGATGGAAATGTCACAATGGTAGGTTCAGCCACAGAGTCACCAAACCCAACAGGCAATACTTCTTCCCAGTGACAACCGCAATCAGAAACTCCAAGTTGAGGGGGGTAGACTAAAGTTGTAAAAAAATTTGACTTGTAAAAATCTACTTAAGATAATGTTTTCAAGGATCATACATGTTGTAGCATCTATCAGTACTTGATTCCTGTGGCTGGATATCATTCCATTGTATTTTTTAATATACTGTATTGTGTTCCTTCATCCATCCATTTATGCGAGGGCCATCTTCACGTTTTTGGCTATTGTGTACAGTGCTGCTATGAACACTGGTGTACGTATTTTTGTTTGAACAACAGTTTTCAATTCTCTTGGCTGTACACCTAGGAGAATTGCTATGCAAAGTGAAAGTAGCCATACACATAAAAAGACACGTTGTGTGATTTCATTCATATGAAATTTCCAGAACAGGCAAATCCACAGATACAGAAAACAAATTTGTGGTTGCCAGGGGCTGGGGATAGAGGGAAATGGGATTGACTGATTAATGGGTACAGAATTTCCATATTGGGGGATGAAAAATCCTGGAACTACATAGAAGTGATGGCATACCACACTGTGAATGGACTTAAGTCCACTGACTTGAACATTTTGAAAATATTAAAAAGGTAAATTTATGTTATATATATTTTTCCACAATAAAAAGTCTACTTAATAAAATAGTTTGTTTCTTTTGAATGTATAGAATAAGTTAAGATAATTGAAAAGAAATTATCAAGTCATAGATCCTGCTGAGTATACTTAAATAAATGGATGAAACAGTTGTAAATTGAAAACCAATTGCTTGTGTACGATTCAGTGTGTGGTTAACTCACAGAAACCTTATCCTTGTGATTCAGTTTCAATCTGCTTTTATTCTTGGCAATATGTATGTAACAGAAAGCATTTTTCAGTTTGGTCCTGGTCCAGTTATAGTAAGTACTTAATTAGTATGATAAATAAGCAAAGACGTATTGCATACATGAACTTCACTCAACATTACATTTTCTCATTTTTTTTTCCTTTTTGTCTTTTTTTTACTGACCGGTAACGGGATCGCAACCCTCGGTGTTGCGTCCGTACCGGGGACCGGCAACGGGATTGCAACCCTTGGTGTCGCGCCCGCACTGCACTCAGCCAGTGAGCGGGAACCGGTCTCCACATGGGATCCGAACCCTCGGCAGGAGCAACGCCACGCTCCCAAGCGGTGGACTCTCCAGTGTGCCACCAGGCCAGCCCAAAAGGCTCCTTTTTTTTTTTTTTTTTTTGTCCTTTTTGAGACCGGCTGCACCGCGCTCAGCCAGTGAGCGCTGTGAGCGCACTGGTCATCCCTACATAGGATCCGAACCTGCGGCAGCAGGAGCGCTGCTGCACTCCCAGCACTGCACTCTCCCGAGTGCGCCACGGGCTTGGCCCACATTTTCTCATTTTTGATGATGTTAAGAAGATCAGGCATGGACAGAAATAAGCCTGTCTGAATAATAAAGAAATAGATCGATTTCAAAAGGAACTGGCATGCTTTTACCATGACTTTGCAAAAAAACAAACAAAAAAACAAAAAAGAAAGAAAAGGGAAAATGATGTTTTGTTTCTCTCCTTGCTACATGTGTATAAGCCTGAACACAGATATCATTCCATTGGTGTCTTCAAGTTATTAGTGGTTATATAAAAAATGAGTTCTACCCATGGGGGAGAAGAGTTTAGACCACTTCACAGCTGTGTGCACAGCATATAAACATTTCAGTAACAAACATTAAATTCAGCACCAACTGGCAACATTCACTGCAAAAATAACAGCCATATATTTTAGACCCTGGATCTTTTACTGTAACTGTAAAACTCACTAGCAAAATGTGCTTCTCATCTATGAGCCATATATATGCAAACACACGATTATAGAACATGTTCTGGCAACATCAAATAGAGCTTGACCTGGCTAACCCCTTCTCAGTCAATAAATATGTCAGAGCATCGCAGTAATTTAGTGATATTTGATTTTATGGGACCTAGAAAAAAAGTGATTATTTTTAAAAAATACAATTAAAATTATTTTAAGGTGGATGTAAAACTTGCTGAAAGGTCAGTTTTTTACAGCACTTACCCAAACTTTAAAAGATCTATTTCTCACCAGAGCATTTTACGGGGTGCAATTTCCAGTCTTTGTATCAGGGCAAAGGCAATTAGTGTACAGAATAGCCTCTGCTGCCCACAGTCCACCCGAAACCCTGCCATTCCCGTAATGGGCATTACAACTGCTTTTAAAACTTCCTCCTCTGAGAAAGACGCAGAGTGAGAAAGCACCACCATCCTGGTCTGTGGCTCTGGGTGGCTCTTCTTCCTTGCAGTGGCTTCTCCTGACATTCTGCCCAGTGGGTTTCTCTTTATCCCTAGGACTCCTCTCAGATACTGCCTTCCCTTAAAAATCCTTCCCCTCTCCAACTGGCTTCTCTGTCATCCATGTTACTTCTGCATGGCTCATGCTTTATTATTCTCTGCAGAGGGTCCTGTCCCCACAGGAGGTGGGTTGGGCACATTCATCTTTATATCTCCAGCTCGTAGGGCTTGGCAAACAATCAAACAATGGTTGGTCTGGTCAAATCCGTGAATGAATACATGAATGAACTTGCAAATTTCCTTTAATTATGTGATACTTTAAGATCTGGTATGGCCACAGAGATATGTACCTATGTTTCATACCTGCCTTAACAGTTGATTTTGGTATTGCTTTTGGTGTATGTAACTTTTTTGGCAGCTTGGTCTTCCTCCAGCTGAGAAGCAGAGTCAGAATGCCTCTGGCTCTCTGCCAATGACGACTTCCAATGTCTGTCTGTCTGTCTGTCTATCTATCTATCTAGCTATCTATCTATCTATCTATCTATCTATCTCTGTTTATACATGTATATTTGTCCATCTGTTTCTGTATCTATGTCTGTGTCTTTCAAATATATATATAAAATGGTGCTTTGGTCAAGTATTGTGTGTATGCATGTGTTTTGGCTGGCACCATAGAATTCATTTAAATAAACACGTGTTTCTCACCTGAACTAGCTGTAGCATCAGAGAAATGTATGATGGATGTGTAAGCATAATATTTCACATAAAAACTATGGATGCGGACATTATTGAGTGACTTTAACAATGAAGGGTTTGTGCTGGCTGATCTTATGTGTCAATTCAACTGCCTAAGAGATGCTCGGATAGCTGCTTAAACATTATTTCAGGGTGTGCCCATGAGGGCGCTCCAGGGAAAGATCAGCATTTGACTCAGTGGATGGAGCAGAGAAGACCCACCTCACCAGTGCGGCATTATCTGCCGAGTGCCCAAATGAAACAAAAAGATGGTGCTCTCTCTTCCGAGCTGGACGTCCGTCTTCTCCTGCCCTTGGACACTGTAACTGCTAGTTCTCGAGCCTTCAGACTTGGGCTGAATTATACCAGTGGATTTCCTGGTTCTCCAGTTTGCACAAGGCAGATGGTGTGACTTCTGCGCCTCCATAATTCCCATAATCATTCTCTTTATAGATTATATATTACACAGATACACCCTATTGGTTCTTTTCCTCTGGAGAACCCTATTACAGGGTTAACAGCAAATGGCAGTCCAGGGCTTTAATTTCCTTAAATGAAAAATAGGGATGATAAAATTACCTTCCTCATAAACTATGTGAGGATTAAGCAGCTAACACAGGTAACCCTGAGAGCAGCGCTGTGGATGGACAGACATCTGCATTTGGACTGACGTCCTGGCCAATCATTCCTAGCCAGTGGCAGCCTTCAGAATTTTATACGACTAGTGATTCTACCTCCATGCATAATGCACTATATGATAGAAAAAATACAGATTAGTTTACAAATCCATAGTCATCATAGAAGATTTATTTTCACACTTACCAGAAATCAACCAATTTATGTACAATTATAGATTCATTCTCTTCAAACACTTAAAGAAAATCAACATCTTAACAAAATTGAAACCATGCATATCATGTCTGATTACAGTGTGTAAATTATAAAATAAATAGCAAATAATAGACCAAAAATATTTATTAGGAACTTATCAATACCCTTTTAGTAAGCCTGTATTAATGCCAAAATTTAAATTTAAATATTAAAGTAGTCATAGTAAATATTTAAATATTAAAAAGGTAATAAGTGATAATATAGTTACTTTCTAAATATAATAAGATAACTTATAAAAATTAATTTAAATGTAGACATAAATAAATTTTGCATACAAGGAGCAAGATGAGCTAGCTTGCAAGAAATCTGTCAGAAATACTGGACATTTCTGAAAGAACATAACTTAAAAAATGTCTAAAGTTTAAGTGAACTTCTTCAGAACTTTGGCCATCATGAGGCCTCATGTTTAGAGGTAAACAAGTATACTGTGGAGCTTCCTATTTTTTCTTTAATCTGCTAGAAGCTGTGTTTCACTCTTTAAGACTTCCTACAACTCCTAACAGGCAAACCTCAGTGGACATGCTGCAGAGGTGACAGTTCCCAGAGGAAATGTTGTGCCAGAAGATACAGAAGAAAGTTAAATCCCAGAATTCAGAAGGAAGGAATTAGGTCTGGATTTCAGCCAATCATTTCTTCTAATTAAGTAAAAACAGACAGAATTAGTGAAAGTCTCAGAAAAAAAATGCAAGCCGTTCGATATAATTATAAATTATGCTGAAATTTATAATTACAAGTTTTTAAAGCATGCAAACTGTAAAAAATTTGTTTAGTATGAACATTTAACTATTTTCTCTTTTAAAATAGCAAAGTAATAATCTTATTTCTAAAGAAACCTCCTCATCCTCATCTTCCTGAAAAATTCATTGTAAGTTTAATTGTGCATGTCACTTTTCAACATGTCTAGAAATAAAAACATAGAGAAATAATTCATGACATACAGGATTTATAAATGGATTGTGAAATTGAAGAAATAAGCACAGAGCAGGTTCATACAAACCCAGGAAACAAACATATAGGAATTAAAGCACAGGCCCAAGGCTTGATATGGTAGATGAATAGCGAGTCTCAGTCAAAGGGCGACCTTGCAGAAATGGGAAACAGGACGCACAGAGCTGTGCAGATGCTGGCTGTTCATCCCATTTCAGACTGGAGTGCAGGATGAGGGTCTGATGGAAAGGTCGTCGTTTCCTGACCCAGCCAGAAGAAAGGGATGAAGCAGGATTTGGTGGGCGCCTTTGACGAATGGGAGCCTTTTGAGAAAATGCAGAAGAAGGAATGTTTCTTTCAAGAGGAATTTGAATGTTTCTCATGGTCAGTCAAGGGAAGGAAGGGAAACCCAGGTGGGTTTGGTCTTGGGGAAAACTGTTCTCTTTAGCCAACCTCCCCAACCATCACTCAGCACCCTCCGCACACACTAGACAAAGTTTATACGTGTTAGTAGCATGAGTAACCGCCCCTGCTGGGCTTTGATGGAAAAAGACCCTCACAAGAAAATGGCCTCACCTGGTGGAAGAGGAGAGCTAAACCAACAAGAAATAAGCAGAGGTGTCCCAGGAGATCCGCTGTCTTAACAGGAGCGAGGAAAGGAATTAGCTACTTAGTGTCTTCATTAATATAGACACCATCCTGATCCCAAAAGGGACACCAGGACAGCTGATGCTGAAAGTTAAAATACAGTGAAACCTGCGCTATAAACACACACACACACACACACACACACTCTCTCACACAGTCACTCACACACGCACTGACACACACGCACTCACACACTCACACAACTCACACTCATGCACACATGTGCACTCACACACAGATACAGACACACTCAATCACACACTCACACACTCTGACACACTCTAACACAGACACACACACAAACTGAAGCACACACTCACACAGACTCTCGCACACTCACAATCACACACTCATGCACATTCACACACAACACACACATAGATGCTCACACACTAACACACACACAATGACACACACATGCACTCACACTGACACACAATCACACACTCATACACACACTCAAACTGACACACTCACACACAGACACACTCTCACACACACACAAACTGAAGCACACACACAGACACTCCACACACTCACAATCACACACACTCATACAAACTCATACACACACAAACACACACAGAGAGACACACACGCACTCACACACACGCACACATACTCAGACACAGACATGCAATCACACTGACATACACTCACACACACGCACTAACACACACAGACACACTCACAGACAGACACATATACACACACTTAAACACACGCACACTGACAGACTCATACATAAAATCAATCACACACAGACACACCCTCACAGACACTCACTCATGCACTCACACTCACACACTCACACACACTCATGTGCACACACACACATACTGACACATTCACACACTCACACACTCTCAGACACACACACTCACACACAGACACACACACATTCTCACACACATTCGCAAATAATTCTATTGGAACACAGAGACACACTCACACATACAGACTCTAGCACACTGACACTCACGCACACTCACACACACTCACTAACACACTCACACACTTAAGCACACATGCACTCACTCACACACAGATACACACCCACTCACACACAGACACACTCACACTCACATACACTCACTCACGCACACTCAAACATAGACACACTCACACACACTCACTCACACACACAAACACACACTCACTCACTCACACTCAAACACAGACACACTCACACACTCACACACAGACACACTCATACACGGACACACAAACACACACTCAGCCCCCACACACTCACACACTGACACACACATAAAATCATACATGCTCACACACACTCACAAACTGACACACACACATAAAATCATGCACACACAGACACACTCATGCACTCACACTCACAAACTAACACTCATGCCCACACTAGCATATGTGCGTGCTCATGCACGCTCACACACTCACACACAGACACACTCACTCACACACACACTACTCATACACACTCAAATATGGACACACACTGACACACGCTAACACACATTCACACACTCACATTCACACACAGACACACACTCACATTCACACACAGTCATGCTCACACACACACACAGATATCACCACACTCAGACTCACTCACACACTCACTCTCTAACACACACTCACAATCTCTCTCACACACACACTCAAAAACAGACACACACTCAGTCACATAGTCACAAACACACTCACACTCACAAACTCACACTCACAGACACTCACGCACACACTAATACATGTGCATGCTCATGCACACTCACACACAGACACACTCACTCACACACACTCACAATCTAACACATACACACCCACACTCTCATACACAGACACACACAAACACACACGCTCACACACACGCTCACACACTCACATACACACAGAGATATCACACACTCAGACTCACTCACAAACACACTCATACTCTCTAACACACTCACAATCACTCACACACTCAAACACACTCAAACACACACGCACACAAACTCACACACTCACACTCACACCCTCGCACAGACACACACTAACACACACAAACTCATTCACACACAGAAACTCACACACTCACCCACAGAGACACTCACACACACACACACATGCACACACACTCACTCACACACAGTCACACATAGACAAACACAATCAAACACACACTCACACACAGAGACACACACTCAGACACACAGACAGATACACATTCACACATGCACTCACACATGCTCTAACACACACACTCAAACACACACACTCACACACTGACACCCACACACACTCACGCAAACTCACACCCTCACACACATGCAAACACACAAAAACACACACTCACACAGTCAAACTGACACACACTCACACACACTCATACACACACTCAAACTGACACACTGACACACCGACACACTCTCACACTCACACACAAACTGAAGTGCACACACTCAAACACACGCACACTGACACACATAAAATCACTCACACACACAGATACACCCTCAGAGACACTCACACACTTGCACAGACTCACACACACTCATGCACATGCATTCACACACAGAGACACACACAGACTGACACAGACATTCACACACATACACTCACACACACATTCACAGAAACACACAGAGACACACACTCACAGACACACACACAGACTCACACACTCACACACACATTCACAGAAACACACAGAGACACACACTCACAGACACACACACAGACTCACACACTCACACACACTCATGCACACACACACACTCACCCACATTCTCTCACACACACACTCACACAGAAACACAGAGACACACACTAACACACATACAGACACACTCACACACTCACACACAGACACACTCTCACACACTCACTCACACACACACTCTCACTACACGCTCACACACACTCCCACTGACACACATTCACTCACTCACACTCACACACACCCTCACACTCACTAACTCACACTCTCACACTCACACACACATTCACACACTCACTAACACACTCACACATGCACACACAGAAACACACACTGATGCACACTCAAACACACACTCACACACACTGACACACTCACTCAAATTCACACAGAGAGACACACTCACACATGCGCACACTCTCACACTGATGCACACTCTCACACTGATGCACACTCACACACACACTGACACACATGTACACACTCACTCACACTCACACATACACACTCACTCACACACATACACACTCACACACACTCACAGTGA
Source organism: Galeopterus variegatus (assembly GCF_000696425.1). Classification (NCBI taxonomy): domain Eukaryota; kingdom Metazoa; phylum Chordata; class Mammalia; order Dermoptera; family Cynocephalidae; genus Galeopterus; species Galeopterus variegatus. The sequence continues at coordinate 24,802 of NW_007733492.1, forward strand.
CACACACTGACCCACACTCACTCACACACACACACTACAAGGAGTGAAAGGAGAAGAGAGAAGAGAAATTACATAATCACACTTATATCTCAATTGCTTAGGTCCCTTCTTAGCTTCCTCGTGGTTAAGACAAAAATGGAAACACGAGGACTGTGTAGATTTTGTCATCTATTATGCAGCTAACTATTCAATAACTCTCCTTTCAGATGCACACAAGGACAGTCCTTCACCTTTACTTATCCATTACTAGCAGAAAACCTCCAGAGACAGACCCAGCTACTCTCTGCTTTTGTTTTCTTTCCCCTCTATCCTCTTCTACCAAAAGATAAATGAACAAATATGGTGTGGCATAAGGGCTAGTAAAGAAGAAAAAGGAATGAATATAAAGACAGGACTGTGATGTCTCTATCCCATTATGAGGAAGAAACATTTTCTGGGAAAGAATGTGATGAATGATGTCCTCAGTGCCAGTTGCCTGATAAAATAAAAGATACTCCACATATGTCTGGTACTTGGAAAGCGTATTGGTCGGGAATCCAGCAGGATACAAATGGCTCATCTGAGCTAGTCTTTTTATTAATCCCCACCCCCTTGTAAATTAAAGTATTTATGTAGCATGTGGATAGGTGGAAGCCAAGAATAGAACTGAGTTCCAGGTCTCATACAGTGGCTTGGGCTGTCTGTCACCACCTGTGGACATGAAGGGTGAGAGAGGAAGTTGGAAGCAGACAGTCCCACGGAAATGGCCATCTTCAGAGGTGGCATGCTTTGGTGGAGGGATGCCACCAGCCTTACAGGAGGAATGCCAGCCAATCAAAAGCTTGTCTCCATGTCCCCCTGCTCTCAGATATCCTGCTGGGGCTCTACCCTGGCTGAACCCAACAGCAGGTCTAGGGACAAGGGGGCCCCCAGTGTAGTCCAAAGAAGCCCACCTGCTGGAATTGGGAACCAAGCAAGAAGAATAGCAGGTCTGGGTGGAGGAGCGAGAGACAGAAGATGCCCAGCTACATAAGTCTCCAGTGAGCATCAGCGGTTGTGCAAGTGTAATTCATCCTTTAAAGGTAATTCTATTGGAACAAAAGTAAAAAAAAAAAAATTCAGGGTAATATGCTCTAGCAATGTGTTCAATACAGTGAGGAAACAATAATTGTCTTGAGAAAATAAATTGTTGGCATTTCCTCTGAATCATTCTTTATGACATCAATTGTCTGAGTGGAGTTTTGATAGAAATTGCATAGCTGACTCTTTGCAACTGATGTTTAGAGCGAGAAATTAAAGGCCACAAGGTGAGTTTATGATTTAATCTCAATGAAAGCCTCAGTCTACCCTGCATGGAGTTTGGTATATGGGGTGACCCTTCAGTGCTCCTCAGTTGGGCCAGCAGGGTGGGCCTTTATACTGTTACATCGATCAGACATTGAATACGAACCCCCTCAAGAAGGCAGGGTGACCTTGGGTGACACAGGCCCTCTTCAGCTGGGGTAGTCCTTGTGCCAATGTCATAATCGTCCTTCTCCTGCAAATACTCTCAGCTGTCTCACCCCTTTCTTCATCAATAACACTGCACAAAACACCAACCACTTAACTACATTTCTTCCCTATTTATACCCACACCTGAGCTGCAGAAGTTGACTGGTTTTACATTAACTTCACAATCACAAACGTTGAATAGGTTTCAACTTGACTGTATTTCTCAGCGAGGCTTGATTTCCTATTCTTTGAGCTACTTCATGTATTCATCTCTCTTCTAAAGTCCTCTCCGTCCCCACATATGCACTTGCACATTTTCTCTTACCTAAGAGACAGATGCCCTTGGCCACAAACTCTGTCATCCCCTGTCGCTGCTGCACCTGCACGTGCTCCTGCTGCACGTCTGCCTATCCTCTTCCTTCCATGACTGGCCCCGTCACGTATCCATGGAGCCTGTCCCTTCCTGAGGAACTGACCTCCTGCAGTTACAACCCCACTCTTTCCTGCATCATCAGTCCTTTCTCCAATCAATCCTGTCACTATACAACACGCTGCTCTCTTCCGTCATTAAAAAAGTCTCCATCGACCCTGCAGCTGTTTTTAACTACTGTCCCACATTTCTGCTTCTCTGGATGCCTAGACTTCTGAAAAGAGTTTGGGGGTCTACTACAGGTGCCCACCCCTCCCCCCCGCTTACTCAGCCCCTCCATTCTGCATCCAGTCTGGCTTCCGCTTGTCCTATGCACCAAAGCTGCAGTTTCCAAGGCTGTTAACAAGTGCTCCATTGTCACGCCCATAGACAGCCTCGTCCTCATCTTGTGTGACCTCTCAGCATTGTGTCAAGTGGTCGACTGTCTGGTCATTGTTGAAATTTTCTTCTCTCTCGACCCTCGCTAGGGGTCCCATGGCCAGGTCTTCCTGCCCCCCCTACCTCCGCTCTACTTCACGTTTTTCTGTTCCAGTAGCTTTTGTCCTGGCCACACACTCCCTCTGCATTTTATTACTTCTTCCTGTGGATTTAAATATTTTCTACAGTTGATGACTTCTGATTGTACTTCTCCACCCTGGACTTTTCCTTGCTCTTCAGGTGTCTTCTTGACAGCCCCACTGGGATTCCTCCGGGACATCCCACGTTCACCTGCCACATGCTGAGTTCTTCACACCCTGTCACACATTCCCTCTCCAAACTCCTGCATTCCTGCAGATCTTATCCCCTCTAAACCATTGCTTATCCTGATTTCTCTCTTTTTCTTAGTGCTGCGTATCCCACAGTCACCTGGTGTAAAGCTCGGGCTTACAGACCCCTTGAGTCTGCTGCACAGATTGGGTCATAAACCTTCCACACACAGGTCTGTGAGCTAGGTAATAGAAAAGAAAGGTTCTGGGAGCCATGGGTATAGAAAAATGAACAGGCCTTATTGAGATCTAGGAGCAACTGTCCTAGTGGCTTCTCTGAGAGTTCTGAGAAGCACCGTGGATCAGAGCTGTTAGTCTTTTATACTTGAGTCCACAACCCTGGACACCTGGGTGCCCACACACAACTTACATTAAGTAGTAACAAGGAACACCTGAGGACATTTACAGTAAATGTTCGGCAAGATTCTGAACTTCCGAGGGGCCCTGACATTTTCCTATTTTTCCCTACACCTGGTTCATTAGGTTTCTGCTCATTATAGCTTAAGTCCTCCCACCTGTCCGAATCTCCGCTGCTCCCACGTCTCCCACCTGCGGCGTGGCCTGTCACCAAACTCCTCCCCCTGGGTCAGTCTCATTCTGTTGCTTCCTTCATTCTGTCCCTCTACAGAAGACTGTACCTCTGGCTTAAAACTCTTAAAAGTTTTCACGTTGTGCTTAGAAATACATCAAAACTCCCCGTAGGAACTAAGATGATTTGATTTCTAACTTCCTTTTCCATTTTATTCTACCTTTTTCCCTACCCAACTGTCTCAAATCACATTGATTTTTTCTCAGTCCCAAGTCTCACCAGCTCTCTCCTGATTCAGGCTGTACTGTTTTCTGTACCTAAAGAACACCCACCTCCTGTCCCCATCCTTTAAATCACTATTTTCTTATTATTCCTTAGGTCCCAGCTTAAATGTAACTTCCTCAAAAAGTCTCCCCAGCCCCTCTCTCTGAAGTATGTTTCTTCCTTAACTCAGATTCATGTTTCCTACTTATCCCTTATCATAATTTCTTCTAAGCCCGTTGTCTTCCTCTGATTCATGAGAGCTGGAAACTCCTGCTGGTCACTCATGTGCTCACAGTGCTGCCAGATGAATAAAATCTGGATGTTAAAGGGTCATGACATGGGACAGGCCATCACCAAAGGGGGAGCAGTTGTTTTCATGGTGTTTTGTCTCAAACTATAGCAAGACATGCAGAAGGCAAAGTACAGCATTTGGCAAAACCAGCGGGGCAAGAACATAGACAATATTCCATGTCTGTGGTGTTCTTTGTACCTCACAGGGGACCAAGAATGTTTGTCAACAGTAGATACAGATTCGAGCAGAAACAGACTTAGATAGAAATGAAAGAGTTTTTAAAGATTGTTAAAAATAATCACAAAATATCCTTGAAGGATTGTTTTGATTCAAATATATATGTGGAGGGCCGAGCCCATGGTGCACTCGGGAGAGTGCGGCGCTGGGAGCGCAGCAGCGCTCCCGCCGCGGCTTCGGATCCTATATAGGGATGACTGGTGCGGTCACAGCGCTCACTGGCTGAGCACGGTGCGGTCAGTCTCAAAAAGGACCAAAAAAAAAAAATATATATATATATATATATATATGTGGAGCAGGAAAATGATAAAATGTTAATTCAGGTATTTCTCACCATAAAGTTATACACACATGTACACACACACATATACATAGCTATGTACATAGTATATATACATACGCCCACATACATACACCCACATAAACACACATGCAAACACAACACAATATTATGTTGCCACCTTGCAGCGTTTTGATGGAAGCATCATCTCTGTAAATGGCCTGTAGGCTAAGAAACACATCGACCTCTATTTATTCACTGAACTCCTGTCTCGTGAGTACCTACTCTGTACCAGGCACTCTTGTCTGCACTGGGGCCATGTCAGTCAAAAGCAACAAGCAGACATGCTGGGTGCTGACAGTTGCTAGGGAACAAAACAGTGAAGAGAGACAAGGCGAGCTGAAGAGGGCTGCTCTTTTCTACAATCTGTGATGGTCAGGGAGAGCCTCCTGGAGATGGCGACATGTTCACAGAGAGGGACTTGTGTGGGTCCCTGAAGAGCACTCCAGGTGTGGAGAGCAGCAATGTGAGAGTCCTGAGGCAGGGGAGTCCACTTGGCAGGGAGGACATGGGGCCTCATGCCTGAAGGGAAAGGAGCAGTGAGGAGGTCATGGGCTTGTCGAGCTGCAGGCAGCAGGGGACACTTCATGTGAGGATCTTGTCAGCCATCCTAAGGCTTTGGTTTTCCCCTGAGTGAGATGGCGAGCTATAGGAAGGGATTAGGGAATAGCGACATAATCTGTCCTGCATTTTAAGGGGGGACCTCTGACTGTGGTCTGGAGAAATGGTGGTCATGAAGCTGTGGAAGCAGAAAAGCAGGGAGGACTGCAGCAGTGACCCATCGGGGGAGATAGAGATGTGGACAGAGGGCAGCAGGGGCTGGTGACCTCCAGTCAAAATCCAGATGTGCTCTGAGCTTGGAGACAACAGGAATTGCTGAGGGACTGACACGGGTCTGAGGGAAAGAGAGGAGACTGGTCTGACACCCTTGTCCTAGGCAACTGGAAGAAGGGATTTCTATTTACAGAGCTGGGAGAGAGGGTGGCGCAGGTCACTAGGGTGGCAGAAGCAGACACGGCCACTAGGGGTACTGAGGTTGCTTTTCACCCCTTTTCACTGAAGACGATGTCATCATCAACTTGACATTCACAGGAGCTCCTGGGTGAAAATGGAGAGGGTGTCTATGCTTGTTATAACCCCCCTCGTTCTGTACTTCTGCACGTGGAGAGGCTATGGAAGGGACAGTCTGGTGATTGCTCGGAGGTTCTCCAGCCATCTGGGAGTGTCAGTACCCAGCTGGTCATTTCTACTGTGCCACGTGGCAACTGTTAGTCAATGTGTCCAGGGGACAGCCACGGTGAGGATGTCTGGGGCTGAGGAAAATCACTCCTGTCACTCTGCATCTCCCGTGGCACCCGTATCCTGGACAGGGCAGGTCCTCATTGGGTGGAGTGAATGAATGTCTGTATTCAAAGTGGCCTTTCATTTATTTTGAAAAAACCCATGTCCCAAGTCCTTCTCCCTACTTTTCTCGACTTTCTTGACTTTTACTACTCTCTTTACAATTATTAATATTCCTCTTGACTTCTGCAGCCTTTCAAATGGCCACGAGTAAACCTTCAAGAGAGTCCAGCTAAACGTTTCTTCATTTTATCTTTGTAGAAATCCCACGGGTTTCTGCACGTGGACGCCTTACTTCACTGTTCCTGCAGCCCGACCTGGCCCAAGGGCACTCCAGCTCTTCGTAATTTTCCTGATTTACTTCACACTTGAGAAAAACATGTTTTACCATCTGCATATTAAGTCAAACCCTTGACAGATATAATGTGATTTTTCTTTTTCTCTGAAAAAGTATTCTTAACTTGATCTAACTTCATAGGGATCATCTTTCCCCCCACCCCAAAAAGAACTGTGCCCTATTGATTTAAGAAAATAATTCTGTAGAGACAAGGTTGTAAATCATTGGCATATTTCTGGGGACTAGCGTCATTAGTGGCAGCAGAGGTGAGGACGAGGAACAGGATTATAGAAGTTTATTTCATCTCGCATGAGACATTTCAGACAAGTTCTAATGTGAACACAGGCTATTGATTCAAAACTGCCACCTGCTATTTAGCCACATCGAGAGGCAGGAGCTTAATATATCAGATGTTATTGCTGTTTAGTCTCAGGTGGTAGCTCAGAATCAATATCCTTAAATCAAAATCTCTGGATTAAGCAAGAGCAGGGACATTCATTATAATTCTGGTCCTTTCCTGTTGTTGGCATATGGAACCAGATACTGGGCTCCGGATTTCCATGTCCTGTGGCCCTAAATACTCCCTTTGTCTTTTTCTCCACAATTATGTTCTCTCTGAAGTATAACAACTCTGGAACAGGCTTGCCCTAAAGTATACTGGGGAAAACACTTTGATTATTTTAGAAGATTAAATATTAATAAGTGACCTAATGACACTTGCTCTGAGAATTATATGTTAAAATTAATTAATCAATACAAATTGAAGGTAGTGTGATTTCAGCAACAACAAAAATAGTACGAAAGCTGAGAAAACACCACGCCCAGGGGAAACATTCAGCATATTGAGATATGGTGAGAAGAACACAGAACATACCTCCAGCTTTCCAACAGTCTGCACGTGAGCTATGATGCCGTCCTTTTAACTAGTTTTAGGAAGAATGCCAGTTTATCAAAAAAAGAAAAAAAGAAAAAAAAAAACATTTTTCTTGTCTTTGACCTCTGAGAGAAATTTGTTAGTGAATACCTGGAAGATTTCTGAGCTGTGTGAAGAATCCCCTAGCTAATGGCTTTACGTAAAATTCAAAAGAGGTTTCTGTATGTTCCCATAGAGCTGTTTCTTGTTTAGCCCTTGGATGCAAGTTAAGTTTCAGGTTGAACGTGGCTCTGATAAAGGCAGTTCTACTGGAAAGCAGATGGTTTGCTCATGTAGCTTTGTGGATTTGTGTACCCCAGCATCTTCAATTTTACCTGAAGTTTTATGGGAAATCTTAAGTAAAAAATTAAATATTAGAAAATACTCTTTTATATCAACTAGACCAAATGTATTAAAAATACAGAGTGTGACATTTTATGATACAGAGTACAAACTTTGCATTAATTTCTTGATAAGGGATCCTGGGAAAGGTGTCATAGCATTCACACACAGGTTGCAAAGATGGGAGTTCTAATAAAATTCAGTGCCTATTGACATAAGTAACTTGTCCTGTCCAAAGGCTTTTTCTACCTTCTAAGATCACTCAGCAGTATTCTGATAAAGATTTAAAGGAAATTAAAAAGCCCTTGGATGCATACTGCCATCGAACAACTTGGTACATAAACACATAGTTCCTATTTGAATCCGAGAGTCATTAATCATCACAAAAGCAAGTATTTGTGTAGCACACACCACACTCAAGGATCTGCTCTAATCACTACTCAATTCATCCTCTGGTAAGTTCATAACCAGGGACTAATAGTAGCTTCCGTTTTTACAATGAAGAAATGGAGACACCAGAATCTTAAGGAACATTCTGAGGCCACGTGGCTGGTAAGTGGTAGGTTGGATTCAAACCCAGGGTCTGCATTCTCAGGTGCTGGGATGTCCTCTCTGCCTAAAATCACAAACTTAAAAGCGAATCTTGTATTTTAATGAAACAATGAACAATTCTATTATGTCCGTTGTGTGTTTTCTTCATGGAAGGTATTGATTGAGAAACCCATGCCTCCATTTTAGCAACGAGAAATTGTCAGAGAAATTCCAGAGGTAGCTAACAGAATGTAAAACCTTTGGAACTGAATTGCCAGATTGTGTTTAGGTCGTAATTTAAGGAATCCCATTGGGGTTTTGTTTGTTTCTGTAACAAAGGTAAGTTAGACTTGAATTCCTATGACAATGCTATGTTGGGAAGCTTAAATCAAGCAAAGAATTTAGCAAGAATATGGGTCTTCCATGGTGACTGGGATTTCAGTGACTCAAAAAATACCTACTCTAATTACTGTTGTCACCATAAATGTGGCATCACAGCAACGATAATCACAATGCATAAACAGCAATCACTACAACTAATTGAGAAGCTGCTGTGGACCAGGCGCTGTGTGCAGGGTTTCTCTCATATCATCTCATGTAAACCTCACAACAGCCCCCAAAAAAGAGCCAAATGCCCCACTTATTTATTCTGGCTTCAGCACCAAGGCTCCTCATCAGTAGAATATGTTGCTCTCTAGATACAAAGAGGAACAAAACCTAATTTCAGATCTAGTGTGGGTACCTGCATTTAAGAATGTGCAGAGTGTGTTTGTTAGTCTATCCACACTTTCATTTTGCAAGATTCAGCAAACATTACTGATGAGCAGTTTCTGTGTTTCATGTGTGCTACAAACTGCAACTGTGTGGACATAAAGCGGATGCAGTCCTCATTGAGCTAACCCTTCATTTGGAAGAAGTGAAATAAAATAAATGGTGCCAGTGGTTTATTTCCAGTGAAATGCACAGGTGAATAGTCACAAAGCACAAACTCGGAGAGTGCAAACTTAAGACAGAGTCTGCCTGAATGGACAGAGAAGAGGAAAAGGAAGTTCTGGTCATAGGAAAGAGAAGGGAAAGGTACAGAAAAAGGAATATTTTTTTTAGTTAGGTAATGAAATTTTGCATAGAATGGAAACATCTCTGTAAGTCACCTAAAATAGTTATTTTTAATGCCGCTGGTCTCCTTCGTGAAGTTACTTGCTGAAATGAAATCTTGTGATGACAAGATACACTAGCATTCGTTGTATTCAAGATAAAAATTAAAAGCAATTACAGAGAAGATAAAGAGACTAGAAGAACCAAATATAGATTTGGTTTACTGCAAAGGCTAAGTATGCTGGATTAATGGCTATGGCATTTAAAACACAGTTCTGCATATGATAAAGACACAGTGAAAGACACACTCAAGCCCTGTGCTGAACTCCATTGTGCAGTTCTGAATATATGTTGCTATGTGGCCATCACCCTTTGCTTTAAAAATTGGTGTTTATCCACTCTGCTGTAGAGATGCTTTCACAGAATGTGGTTCTCACAAGGGTTTTTAAATATTTACATCTGCTGATTAATAATTTATAGTTGGCATTCACGACCTCAGACTCATGAATAATTGACATGTTCATTTAAGATTTGCAACTGTTCCGTGTAATGATGAACTGCTCCAACCTAAGTTTCCCCAGCAATTCAACAGTAAAAGTTTGCAATGAAGTCAGGCTTTCTCTTGGTTTTACAGAGGTTGAAAATAAAAACTGAGCAAATAAAGCAGGATAATAATAGTACGTGCCAGATGCTCTTTCTACAGAGAAAAGAAAATTAACTGACACACAGGAAATCATAGTCCTCACACCAGCACGGAGAAGTGGATATAATTGGCTGCATTTTAGTTAAGAAAAGGAGCTCAGAAAATCTGATTAAATTTCACATTCCTTTCTGTCTTACAAAAGTTATTTAGAAGTTGCTTGAATTATAATAAATATATATATGTATACATCCTATATATTTCCAATCACTGTCAATTCAATTATTATGATAGAGTTTTCAAAAAATTTTGATTTAAATACAATGAAAAAACTAGTCTAAATTTTTGTGTCACTGCCATCTCTAATGTCAAATTGGTCACACCAAAATATTTATTTTTAAGGTTACTTGTTTCAGAGAATTTAACATTGGTTATTGGCAACTTAATGTCTAAATAATTCTTCTATTTCAAAACAGAAATGCAAAACCTAGCAGTTTTAGAAAATCTATACCTACAAAAAGAAAAGAAAAGAACAAAAAGTAAAAATAAGGGTAGCTAATATAACTTTTCATCAAGTTGTTTTACCTTACCCTGGTAATTCGCTATCAGAGTTCATTTAGTACATAGCTCATTGGTCATGGATAACATCTTGACAAAGGAATATTTTGTATTTATTTTTACAATGTCACATGTAAATTCCCTTATTTCTTTTCTTGGTGCTCACGTTCTATCAGCTATATAATCTTTCCCATACGATTCCTGACTTCTCTTCTGGAAAATCTTAGTATTATTCTGTTTATTTTAAATTACGAAATGGCTTTCTAACTCTTCTCAACTTAATAACAGAGACAGGTTTACGGGGCTATGATTTCTGGAGATGTACTCAGAAGTCCTGCAATTCCAAAAGGGTGATATGATATCCCAGGCACGATGACAACAGGCAGGATCTGCTTTCTAATGACCTTGATGTCATGGCATCCGATCCACTATCTACTTCCCTCACTTGGAATACCTCTGAGGATTCTGCCACGCTGCACTAAAAATGGACTCATCTTTGTCACGTGTCTGGTTGGAGCCTCTGAAGGCCTAGCAGCTGGCACCACATCCACGCTCCAATGTACAAACATGTGACTTCTTATTTGCCTGTTTGACTGATATTTCTTGCTGTAGTCTTCCTTGGCTATGTGCAGAATCTCTCTTGGCTCCAAACTTTAGGTTTTGCTATTCATTACAGGTTTTCCTTGCTTGTGCAATCTAATCTATTTAGAGAGTGTCTCTGTTTTACTGACTTCAGCTCCTCCAGCAGTTCTGCTTTCAAGCACCTTCAGTTCTATCTGTCCATGTCTTCAGAGAAGATGTAGGTCTTAGTCAGGGCCTGACCACATAAATAAAAACCACATTAGAGTTTAAAATACAGAAAGTTAGTCTAGAGAAATCTTTACGCAAAAAAGGAAGAGCTAAGGAGCTCAATGGGGACAGGGAGGTCACAGAGATGATTAGATAATGATTTCTCAAGGCTGGATGTTGGGAGCAGGCAGTGTGACCAGGGCCAGGGTCTGAAGTCATGATGCATAAAAACCATGGGAAGGAACATGAATTAGAGAGAAGAACATGAGATTACAGAGATGCCATCCAAGGTGGATAAAGAGGGGGCAGAATCACTTTGCCTTCTCCCTTCCTCACACCTTCAGTGTCCCTCCAGGGCCTACATCGCCCGAACCCAGAAGGAATCAGCTGACGTGGGGCCTGGGGCAGGCAGCCTGTAGGACAGAGAAGTCTGCACTACAGAATGTAGCAGAGAGAGAATGAGGATCAGATCTGCTGGCAAATGTGCCAAAGACCAACAATGGACCACAGCCACCCCATCACTCTCAAAGAAGGGGACTGAGACACTTGGGTGCACTCCCCAGAGCCTGATCTGGAATAAGATTGGGCTCCACTGTCTTGGCAAGTAAATAAAGATAAGTTAGAATTTGTAATGTGTCCCATAAGATATAACATAACACGAGGGATATTTGAGTATGTTCTTAAAACCTAAAAAACTATATATGAGAAGATGACTAATTGCCAAACTAGGTAATATTTTATAAAAGGAAAGATTCTCAGAGTAGATTTTAAAGAGCAACTCCAACTTAAATTGGTAGAAACATGCTTTAGGTTTGAGCAAAGGTTTAAAAGTGCAGATAGAACATGAAAACTGTTGTAAGGCACAGATCCATTAGAAGCATAAATTAAAAAATCACCACATCCTTAATTTTTTCACTTCAAGGTTGAATAATAAATGTAAGGCCTTGATCTCCTGTAGCCCCTCTGTGGGAAAACAAGGTGGTGACAGGAAAGCTGAGAAACATGAACACGAACATCTCATTCTTGAAAAGGGATCAGTCACTATCATGCACGTTTTGGACACAGAATTAGTCACACTAATGTTAATCACTGATTAGGGCATTATGACATGAGGCAGTGACTGTTGATTGCCCACTCTGCAATCATCCCCCTTCCCACTTTCTTTGGCAAAAGAAAGTCAGAGTTTATTTCCAGGTATTGGGTAGCAATAGGCTCTTGAAATATGGATCTTTTGATCAGACTCTGGGCATTTGTAGTCGTACAATACCAGGAACTGTGTATTAGTCAGTGTTCACCAAGCAGAAGGTCATCTAATATGGGAATTAGGTGCTTTTGCCATCACTGAAAGTGCTGGAGGAGCCATTGTTAGGAGGCACCCCCAGATGGTTTTAATAGCACAGGATCCATCCACGTGGAGTCGAGGGAGGGGCTGCTGCTGCAGCTACCATTGGTGGTACCAACACAACCACCTCACCTCATAGAGCTGCTGTCTAGACTCTGAAACGTGGGTTTCTGCCACTGAGTACACTCATATAAATCCACTGGCAACCACAGCATCAGGAAGATGGCACCACCTCAGCTCTGCCTATAACATTTCATACAAGTGCATCTCACTGACCATTTATTCTGCAGACTTGAGCCATAAGGTGTAGAGGATATTGACTAAGAAGTTATTAATGAGATAGAATAAAACACATGTACTTTGCAGGACCAAAGTCCTTAGTATAGAAGGCCAAAGCCTGTAGTTTAGGAAGGCAAAGCCTCTAGTCCAAGGGGCCAAAGCCCAACCCTTTAGGAAAACATGTAGGAATGCTAAAATTGAGCAAGACCAGAAAACTTTCACAGGACTAAAGCCTTTGTCATAGGTAAGAGAATTGAAGGACAGCAAAAAGTGATTGCTCTGGGGCCAGTTTCCCTTATTTCAGCTAAACATAAATGATGGGAAAGTATGTGAGCTAAAATCTTCCAGCATGTTCTGCTAGTTAGTGCTTGGAGGACATTCCACATCTTGCCCTCAGCTGTTTCTTTGAGTTTCTGGGGAGTTAGGTGCTTTGATGATTATCTCTTTGTTTCCTTTTGTACATCACACAGCTTAGTTTTATGACTTCTTTTGACAGTAAATTGCTTGAAGTATTTTAAACTACACCTGCTTAAGGAAGATTGTCATGTAGCCAGTTTGTTTATGTTTTCACTATGATTGATTAACCTTCTGTTTTTATTCTGCAACTTTCTTGTCTTTACAATAAAAACTGAAGCAAAAACTGACTCAGGGCTGTGCCTGGGCTCTTCTCTCTTGAAGGAGTTTTCCTTTGGTGCAGTCCCTTCAGGCTTCTCATAGCTCTGAATACATCTGAGTGATCTTTTGTGTCTCCATCACTCTGTGCGAGGTGACAGTAAGGAAATTTTAGAAATTTAGCTTTCAGTCTTCCAGTCCCTCCAATACATGGAGGAGGGGCAGGGAATGTTGGCTGAATGTTAATAGACAATAATTAGCACTTTGACTTTGTTTTTTTAAATTACGAGTATTATTTTTGATTGGCAAATTATAATTATATACATTTATGAGGTACAATGTGATGTTTTGATATATGTATATAATGTGGAATGATTAAATCAAGCTAATTAACACATTTGCCACCTTGCTTACCTATCATTTTTTTTTACTTTGAAATATAAAGGTAAGACTGCTGTTGGACTTCCAGGAAAGATACCTTACTAAAGGATATGCTTGAGAAGAAACTCTCCTACCTCTTTTGGAGGAGAATATGCTTTTCCTCACAACCTAAAGTTCCATTTTAAGGTAAAAGTCAATAAACTGAACAACAGTAAGATGGAAATTGCCTGGTCTCTGATGACACAGATACATCACTGAGCTAACCTACCCTGAAACAGCTTACCTCCAAACTTCCACGTGTATAGGACAATAAATAATCCTCAGTGTTGTCTGGGTGTTCTTTAACACACAACCAAGAAAGCTTTTTTCCTACAAGGTATATATTTCACTGAAACAGCCCATAGAAACAGCACTATGGGACTCACAATGAATAGGCAGTCATAATTCTGAAACCATAGCTGACACCACAAAGAAATGGTTTCAGGCCTTTTCTTAAAATCATTCTATGCAACCCAGTCATTCAAAACACACAACAAATTACTCACAAGCAGCACTGGCCCTCCACTTAATGGACACTCCTATTTTTGACATTGCAATCTTAAAATAATTGGAACTCTTTTATTTCAGAGCCATTCTTCTGAAACTAACATATGCACATGATAAGAGTTCTGCCCTATTTCAAACATTTAGTATCAGGTAGTTTATATTACTCTTTATGAATTAAAAAAAAATGCTTCTGCCATATGCTAATATAATTTGCATGCCAAATTTCCCAGCAGATAAATTGGTCCTGTTTAATACATCTGCATCACCAGCTGTCATAATGGCCATTGGGCAAAACATGAAACCCAGCAGAGCTTTCCACCATTTCTCTCGGGGTGAGGTAGATTTAGACTGACATATCTGTCTTCCTATACGTCTGTCTGTCCATTGAAAAGATGTTTTCTATTTCGATGCTTACCACATGCTGTTTTATATTTGAAAATAGATAGAATAATTTAAATTTAGAAACCCTAATTATTTATAAAAGGTTCCTTTGCATTATTCACTTACTAGGTTGCAGGGTGGACATGACACGCTCTCAGGAAAATGCACTCTTCCAGGAGAAGCCAGCCCGTGACCAGATACCTTGTTTAGTTGCATCTCTTCTCTAAGTATCATATGGCAATTGGGAAGAGGAATAATTCTGGATACTTACTAATACTACACAATGCGGTCCTGTTCTCGTGGATAGAGAATAGATTCCTAGATTGCTCATTTCACATTCTATAAAACAACAGCAACCACTTTTCTCACCTTCTATACAAGAAATACCCACATATTGCCTATTTTAAATGAAATTTTAACAGTTCAAATTTTGTAAGAGCTCAGTTTTATGCAAAGTATGAAATTAAATCCCAGAGGATCAAAAGCCCATTGATTCAGCTAATAAATAACCTGAGCATAGCTTTACTGAAAAAATAGTTTAGCCTTATCCTTCAGCTGTGGAAACAAAACACCATATGGAAGATTCACACAGGGAATTCTTAGTCCGTTCAAAAGGAACCAAGACAAACTTAGCAACTGTGTGAGACTGTAGGGTTATACATTCTACAGAAACGGCCCTGAGCTACAGGAGCTTTACTATAGACTGAAAGTTTGTATCCCCCTCTCAGAGAAGAAAAAATACAAACTGTTTTTCCTGTTTCTTATTCAGCAACAATCATCAACACAGAACAGTTCTGTGACCAAATGCCTGTGGATTTTTTCCCTGAACATGTGACCAATCAGTTCTGCAGAGGACACCAGTTGGGTGTCCTCTAGCTCAAGCCAATTCCAACATTATCTATCTGGAGATAGCATTGGAACCCAAAATTGAATGCCCAAGACTATTCCCACCTCATATGCCAGTTTTAAGTCCAGGCCCCTGCAACTTCTGACAAGCAGCTATAAATCAGTGTTCCCGCAATTCCCTCTTCGGGTTTGATTGATTCACTAGAATAGCACTCGGGGAAACACCACCTAAATTTACTAGTACATTACAAAGAATATTTTAAAGGATACAAATAAACAGGCAGATGAAAAGACACATAGGGCGAGGTCTGGAAGGGTCCCCAGTACCCTGATCTCAAACTTCCCAGCCTCCAGAAATAAATGTCTACGAGAAATAAATGTTTGTTATTTATAAGCTACCCAGGTTATGGTATTTTGTTATAGCAAAAACAAACTAAGACAGACTTATAACCACACAGGTTGGTTCTTTGCTCTGACCTCGTCCTTCAGTTACCCGGGCTGCTGCAGTCCCCACCCACTGCCACAGGGAGCAGAGAACAGGGCCGATGTCACAGTGCTCTCACAGCCTTCTGTCTACAACTCTCAGAGGTCACTTCTCACATTTCATTTGCCAAATCATGTGATTGACAGTCCTAACCTCAAGAGAGTGTGGGAATGCAGCCCTGTCCTGTGCCCAGGAGGAGAGCTAGGGGTATGGATCTGAGCATGCCTCCCTAGCCAGATGTCAAGCAGGAGTGCTCTGTCCTCCACCTCTTCTCACCACCAGCAGGTCCTGTGTCATACCTTGCTCTCTTTCTGCTCTTCCAGGTACTGATGGCTGAAAGAGATTATGTAATTTTATGCATTCTATGAGTTATCAGCACATTCAGCTCTCACGGGAGGTATTTTCACCATGCAGTTAATTCCTCGTGTTTAAACAAGGTGTTATTTTTTGAGGGCAGGTCCCAGGAAATACTTGTTTACTTCTGCATACCCACCTCCAGATCTAGGTCTAGATGTTCATTTGAGCCAGTATCTTTGTCACAGACAAATGTCCCAGCCTGTATGAAACATTCACTTTGTGCCAGGCACATGGAAACCACTTCACATCAAACGTCTCTGTGCATCGTCCTGAGCCTTAGTCTCCATATCTATGAAGCAGAGTGATTTTGGGAGTTAAGTGACGGACCGAAAGCCACTGCACTCATTCTTGGGGCTGCCGTAAGAAAGTATCACACCCAAGACATTCATTCTCTCACAGTTCTAGAGGTCACAAGTCCAGGACAAAGATGTTGGCAGGGCTGCACTCCCTCGGAAGGCTCTGAGAGGACCTTTCTTCGTGTCTGACTGTGTCCCTTGGCCTGTGGCTACATCGCTCTGATCTTTGCCTCCACATCACAGCGCTGTCTCCTCTGCATCTGTGTCTTCTCTTTTTCTGTCTCTTATAAGGACAGCTGTCATTGTATAGAAATCCCTGTATAGTCCAGGGATCACTTTTCAAGATCCTTAATTAAATCTGCAAAGACCCCTTGCCCAAATAAGTTCACAGACACAGGGTCTGGATATTACAACATGGACGGACATGTCTTTTTGATGACTGCCGTCCAACACACTGCAGTCACGTAGTTAACCAGCAGACTGGACATAAACTTGGGAGTGTCTTGCTCCAGGGTGTGAGCCCTTAACCACTAAGCAATGTGCCTTATCTATGAACATTTTCCTCAGCCTGCTACCTTGATCAATTCCATCATCATGACAAAAACATATTTTTCAAATGATGATGCAAATTTCTATCTATCTATCTATCTATCTATCTATCTATCTATCTATCTATCTATCTATCTATCTATCTATCTATCTATCTATCTATCTATCTATCTATCTATCTATCTATCTATCTATCTATCTATCTATCTATCTATCTATCTATCTATCTATCTATCTATCTATCTATCTATCTATCTATCTATCTATCTATCTATCTATCTATCTATCTATCTATCTATCTATCTATCTATCTATCTATCTATCTATCTATCTATCTATCTATCTATCTATCTATCTATCTATCTATCTATCTATCTATCTATCTATCTATCTATCTATCTATCTATCTATCTATCTATCTATCTATCTATCTATCTATCTATCTATCTATCTATCTATCTATCTATCTATCTATCTATCTATCTATCTATCTATCTATCTATCTATCTATCTATCTATCTATCTATCTATCTATCTATCTATCTATCTATCTATCTATCTATCTATCTATCTA
>NW_007733492.1:43049-44116 GCF_000696425.1 Galeopterus variegatus
ATCTATCTATCTACCAATCTATCTATCTACCTATCTATCTGTCATCTATCTACCAATCTATCTATCTATCTATCTACCTATCTATCTATCTATCTATCTACCAATCTATCTATCTACCTATCTATCTGTCATCTATCTACCAATCTATCTATCTATCTATCTACCTATCTATCTATCTATCTATCTACCTATCTATCTATCTATCTTCTATCTATCTATCTATCTATCTATCTACCTATCTATCTATCTACACTGGTAGTCATAAATTAAATAGATTCTATTCTCTACCCATCAAAATCAAAAAAGGAAAAGCACAAAGCTCAATATGAACAGCCGCCACGATATACCATTTGTAAGTATTGTAAATATATATATATATTTAAACATAAATATACATGGGTACATATTGTATACCTGTAAATATATATATATATAACGTATTAGTCCATTTTGTGTTGCTATAGCAGAATACCAGAGACTGGGTAATTTATAAAAAAAAGAGGTTTATTTGGCTTATGATTCTTGGACAGCTGCATCTGGCATGGGCCTCAGGCTGTTACTACTACTCATGGTGGATAGCAGTGGGCAGTCAGCAGGTGCAGGCAGATCACATAGCGAGAGGAAGCAAGAGAGAGAGGGGGAGGTGCCAGGGTCCCTTACACAACCAGATCTTGTGGGAACTAATAGACCAAGGACTCACTCATTAATCCCTGCACCTAGGGAGAGCATTAATCCATTCATGAGGGATCCACCTCCATGACTCAATCAAATTCCAACACTGCCACATTGGGGATCAAATTTCCACATGAGTTTGAGCAGGGACAAAACATCCAAACTCTATCTGTCTACCTATCTATCTGTCTACCTATCTATCTGTCTATCTATCTATCTATCTATCTATCTATCTATCTATCTATCTGTCTATCTATCTGTCTATCTATCTGTCTACCTATCTGTCTATCTATCTACCTATCTATCTATCTATCTATCTATCTATCTATCTATCTATCTATCTATCTATCTGTCTGTCTATCTATCTGTCTACCTATCTGTCTACCTATCTGTCT
>NW_007733492.1:44126-63840 GCF_000696425.1 Galeopterus variegatus
CTATCTATCTATCTATCTATCTATCTATCTATCTATCTACCTATCTATCTATCTATCTACCAATCTATCTATCTACCAATCTATCTGTCTATCTATCTATCTGTCTGTCTGTCTGTCTGTCTGTCTGTCTATCTATTTATCTACCTATCTATCTATCTATCTGTCTGTCTGTCTATCTATCTATCTCTATCTATCTATCTATCTATCTATTTGTCTGTCTATCTCTATCTATCTATCTATCTATCTATCTATCTATCTATCTATCTATCTATCTATCTTGGCGGATGGCAGGTACAGGGATCCGAACCCTTGACCTTGGTTTTTTAACACCACGCTCTAACCAACTGAGCTAACTGGCTAGCCCCCAAAACATTTTTATTTAAAAATGTTATTGGCAAAGTTTTGTGGGGAAAGAAACGACTATAAGCCATTGTCCTACCCTGCCCTCTAGAATATCAGAATCCAGTTAGACTATGAGGCACGGCCCTATGAAAACCTTGCTAGCGACATAGGAACTGTAGCCCCACTACTGAAATGTGCAGGAAACCTAGGAGCACTCATGTGGCAGAGATGTACAGCGCAGACCTGGAGAGAGAACGGCAACACGAAGAGCCCAGCGGAAGGTCCTTAAATAGCCCACGTGCGAAGTTCCAGGGTCCCACATCAGGATGGTGGCTGTGAAAATGGAAGGAAAAGGAACTAGAGCTTGGTGCCAGGTATTCAGGGTGGTAGTGGCAACAGTGAGGACCACATCAGACAGAGCATAAGGAGCTTGAGTTTGGGAGGCAGGGACATTAGCTAACGCCTTCTGGTTCAATTCTATTGTTAAAGGTCGGCCTCACATACATCTTTCTGTCTCTCCCTTTCCCCTTTTGCTAAGCCCTCATTTGAGATGTGTGCCTCTCATTGGATCCATGGATGAGCAGATTAATTAATTGTGAGGCTGGTGGGGGAAGGAGGGTGACCAGATGGTCCAAATCAGTTTTGTACAGACTATTCAGTTCTTTAGAGAATAGCAAAAACACAACCAAAGACTATAAAAACAGGGTTTTACGGATTTGAATTTCTGCCAAAGCTTTTGTCACATCTATTGTATGCTATTAAATTACTTGTCAATATAGACACACCTCAAGTTATTAAAGAGTATCCCATTTTAGGGCCGGCCTGGTGGCACACTTGGTAGAGTGTGGCGCTTGGGAGTGCGGCAGCGCTCCCACCGAGGGTTCGGATCCCATATAGAGACTGGTCCGCTCACTGGTTGAGCGCGGTGCGGGCGCGACACCAAGGGTTGCAATCCCGTTGCCAGTCGCAGTACGGGCGCAACACTGAGGGTTGCGATCCCGTTACCGGTCACGAAAAAAGACAAAAAAAAAAAAAAGAGTATCCCATTTTTAAGTTAGAAAGTGCACCCCATGGGAATTTCAGGGACCCTAGAGATGAGGAGCCATTTTTGCCTCATTACCCTGGAAGACCTGTCCACCCTTCCTGCATGGGTGGCTTGGCCGCACGACCCACCTGCTCCTCAGAGACTGTACCTTCAGGCTGCTCCTTGCCTGCGTGGTCAGTGCTCTCCTTGCCCACATGGTCGTCAGTGCTCTCCTTGCCCGCGTGGTCAGTGCTCTCCTTGCCCACGTGGTCAGTGCTCTCCTTGCCCGCATGGTCAGTGCTTTCCTTGCCCACGTGGTCAGTGCTCTCCTTGCCCGCATGGTCAGTGCTCTCCTTGCCCACGTGGTCAGTGCTCTCCTTGCCCGCATGGTCAGTGCTCTCCTTGCCCGCATGGTCAGTGCTCTCCTTGCCCGCATGGTCAGTGCTCTCCTTGCCCGCATGGTCAGTGCTCTCCTTGCCCGCATGGTCAGTGCTCTCCTTGCCCGCATGGTCAGTGCTCTCCTTGCCCGCATGGTCAGTGCTCTCCTTGCCCGCATGGTCAGTGCTCTCCTTGCCCGCATGGTCAGTGCTCTCCTTGCCCGCATGGTCAGTGCTCTCCTTGCCCGCATGATCATCAGTGCTCTCCTTGCCCACGTGGTCAGTGCTCTCCTTGCCCACATGGTCGTCAGTGCTCTCCTTGCCCGCGTGGTCAGTGCTCTCCTTGCCCGTGTGATCATCAGTGCTCTCCTTGCCCACGTGGTCAGTGCTCTCCTTGCCCGCGTGGCCAGTGCTCTCCTTGCCCACATGGTCATCAGTGCTATCCTTGCCCGCATGGTCAGTGCTCTCCTTGCCCGCATGATCATCAGTGCTCTCCTTGCCCACGTGGTCAGTGCTCTCCTTGCCCACATGGTCGTCAGTGCTCTCCTTGCCCTGGAGTGTTTCCTTGGCATTGCCCAGGCTCTGGTCTTCCCCACTTGTGATGCTGCGCCCTACACCATCCCCCTGACTGCCAGGCTTCCCCACCACAGATCTGCTCTGCAGTTTATACCAGTTTATACCAGCTGCTTCTACTCTAAACCCAACCCCAGGATCTTCTCTTCCTTGGGTCATTAATGACCTATGGCTGAATCTAACCGCACTGTCCAGTGACTTTTCAGGAATTCCCTTGGGGAATTGCTCCTTCTAGAGCCCCCATGTAGCTTTGCCCCTCCCTCAGCCCTTTACTGCATTCTGTCCCCTTCTCTGTGCATCTCCTTCAGGGACTCATCTTGTAAACAGGGCTCAGCCCAGGCTCCATGTCTGCCCTCCTGTCCTCCTCAGCCCATTTGTGGGCAGACGGGCTCTTCCACCTCTATAACTTTGGCTGCTGGTTCTGTGCTCAGCATGTGAAGCCTCGACTGCTCTCCAGAGGACCCAGTGCCAATATCACCCTGCCTTCCAGACAGCTTCACCTCAGGGTCTCACAAGCAGCTCAAACTCAATGAAGAAACGGTCCACCTCCCGCGTCCTTGATCTCCATGAAGAGCATCGACCCCTATTCGGTTCCTGCACAGAAACCTGCATCCAAGCTCTTTCTTCCCCCTCCCTCTCATTTCCAACCTTGCTCTTTGCTGCGTTTCCCCTGCCACAGACCAGCACACCCATGGATCCTGACAGCAAACTTCCCACTAGCAAGCCCTGTGTCCAGCCTTAACTCTTTCTAGTCTCTCCACCGGTCCTAGAGAGATTGTTCCAAACACACGTCAGAACTTGTCACTCCCTGCTCCTTAAAAATAAAAACAAAATGCAAAACCCTCAGTGTTTCTCCATAGTTTAAAGCAGGATTAAGTTTAATGAACTTTCATGGTCTGAAATCTGCAGAAAACTCCGGCCCCATCTCCCTCCCCCCCACATCTGTGCTATGCACTTGCTGACTCCTGCATTCTCTGAGCAAATTGATACTTTCCTACCTGTTCTCCTCCAGATCTCCACCTGGAACACTATATATAACCCCAACTGGACGATTCCTACTTATGCTTTATCTCTTATTTCAGACACCTCTCAGTAAAGAAGCCTGCTCTAAACCGGCCTGTCCGCCCTAGCCCCGCAGCTTTCCTCTCTCCAGCCCCTCTGCCTTCTGCCACATGAGGACGCAGCAGGCACCATCCTGGAATTAGAGAGCAGCCACCACCGGACAACTGTAAGAAAATCAACTTCTGTTCTTTACAAATTACCCGGTCTCAGATGTTGTGTTATAGCAGCACAGAGACTAAGACATTCATCGATGCATTTTAATGTAGATCTCTTTTTTCATTCACTGCGCTAAAAACTTGAGTAGACTCTGTTATTATGACACTTTTCTTTCAGTTCCAAGATCTTTTATTCCTTTGAAAGTTGGGGTATCAGTTTTCTATGACTTCTGTAACAAATTGTCTCAAATTTTGTGGCTTAAAACAACAGAAATTTGTTTTCTTATAGTTCAAGAGGCCAGAAATTCAAACACTAGTTGTTGGTAGGGCTGTGCTCCCTCCGGAGGCTCTGAGAATAATTCATCTCTTGGCTCTTGTAGTTTCTGGTGGCTCCCAGTTTTCCTTCACTTGTGGCCACAGTGATCCAATCTCTGCCTCAGCTTCACGTGGCCTCTTGTCCGTGTCTTACCAATGTCTCTGTGCCTTTCTCTTACAAAGCCAATTATGATGGCATTTTGCTCACCAGGCCATCCAGGTTAATCTCCTCACTTCGAGATCCTTAACCATAATTGCAAAAACTTTTTCTCCAAATAAGATAACATTCATGGGCTCTAGGAATTCAGACCTGGACGTGTTTTTAGATGACATTGTCAGCCGACCACAGTCGGCTTTTCTCTATTCTACCAATCTCGTCATCTGGATTTTCTTTCAAAAGTTGATGCTGAACTGACAGTTTGACTCTTCTGTTTTCTTTACATTTACATATTTTTTTCCATTCTTTATCTTGTGTTCTCCTCTGGGAGTTTTTCTCCATATTTTTTTCCTCTAGTATTATTCTATTTTTTTATTATTATATTAACTTACATTTTCTAATTGTATAAACTTATGGAATGCAATCTAATGTTTTCATACATATATATGCTGTACAATAACAGGGTCAAGGTAGTTAATGTATCAATCACCTGATGCATTCATAATTTCTTTGTGGTGAAAACATTAAAAGGCCTTTCCTCTAGCTATTGTGTGATATGCAAAACTTAGTGTTAACCACAGTCACCCTCCTGTGCACCAGAACACCAGAACCTATTCTTCCCATCTAATCACAATTCTGTACTCATTGGCCAATCCTTCTTTTATCTCTTCCTGCCTCCCCTCTCCAGTCTCTGGTAAGCACCGTTCTACTCTCTGTCTCTCTGATATCAATTTTTTTTTTTTTTTTAAGATTCCACATATGAGCGAGGACATGTGGTATTTCTCTTTCTGTGCCTGGCTTATTTCAGTTAACATAATGTCCTCCAAGTCCATCCATGTTGCCATAAATGACAAGATTTCATTCTTTTTTATGGCAAACAGTATTCCATTGTACATATATACCCCATGTTTTAATTTATTCATCTGTTTTTGGACACTTAGGTTGATTCCATGACTTGGTTATTGCAAATCGTACTGCAATAAACACGAGACTGCAGATATCTCTTCGACATCCTTTGGATATATACCCGGTAGTGGGATTGCTGGATCAATGGCCGTTCGATTTTTAACTTTTTGAGGAGCCTCCGTCCCCTTTTGCATAACGGCTGTACTAGTTTACACTCCCCCCAACCATGTGCCAGCGTTTCCTTTCCTCTGTATCCTCATCAGGGCTTGTTTTCTTCTGTCTTTTTGATAACAGCCATTCTAACTGGAGTTAGGCAGTATCTCATTGTTGTTGTGATTTGCATTTCCCTGAAGATTAGCGATGTCGAACATACTTTCCATTGGTTTGTTTTAATTTCCAGGCACCCTATTCAATTCCCAGAGTGTTTTTCTTATTCTCCAGTGTTCTCTCTTCAGCTCAGGCTGTTTTTGCTTTATAGATGTAAATTCACAAATGCTTATCTCTGAGTTTTCTTCTCATCTCTGGCACTTTCTGTCTTGATGTTGGGCTCTATTTTTCTGTCTGTTTTGGTTTCTCTATTTCCTTTAGGAGGCCTTCCTCAAATGTGCCAATCCTCGACCATCTGTTTAAAATCAGAAAGAAAAAAAATGGCTGCTCTTTGCATGTGGAGATGCAGACTGGGTTGGGGCAGCCTGTTCACTGATCACGTGGAAAGGCTGGCTTTTCACAGGGACTCCACAACATCAGCACCTTCCCTCTGTGTCCGCTGAGTTTCAGTCTGGCCCCTGGTTCTGTGGGCTGCACGGCTTAGGTCCTGTCTAGAAGCAGGCTCTTTACATCAACGCTGGCTTCCAGTACTCATCATGACCCTGAGTTCCTCGTTTCACATTTGATCTTGTCTGCACCTGGCATCACAGTTCCACGTCTTCTCTGGGTCAGTCTCTCCACACATTAAAATCCTCATCTCTTGCTTGGGACCGGGGGTTGGGGGTAGCCGCCCTGAGTAGGGAGAGGGCACCTTTCTCCAGTCAAGTCCCCAGTTTTCAGCCCGGGGCCTCACCATCCATTCTGTGTCACTGGGGCCTCAAAAACCTATGTTTTTCAGAGGAGGTGGGGGGAGGTGCCTTACTTTTAATCAACAGAGTTTATCTAAATCTGTGCTTCCTCAAGACTGACTGGTAAGTCAGGCTGTCCTCCTAGTCCTCATGTTTTCTTCAAAATTTTGGAAACCCCCCAGGCGTGCTGCTATTTTCAATTATCTTTTCCCTGTGGGCTTACAAGTTTCTGTTATTTTTCATAATATTTGAAGAAGCAATGGAAATAAATGTCTATGTTAAATTTACTGTGTGTAACTATCTCCCATAGTTTATAAAATAATTTTCACATGATAGATATTTTTTCTCTGACGTTTTACCATTAAAGTTGTTTCAATGAGGATTGTGTTTGAGCATCATTATGTGTTTCATACCTTTGTTTCTTAGTAAAGTGTAAACACTAAAGACACGAAGGAAACCCTGTCACTTTTAGAAATCTAGTGTCAAGAATAGGGTATGGCGTGGGACATTACATGAACAATGAGTTGAAGTTATGGAGTTGGTCGATGTCTAAGACATACCTTGAGGAACGGGAAGACCAGCTGTGGAGGTAAGAGCTTGGCAAAGCTCCTGATGTATAGGCCAAATTACTTTCCAGGACAGTTCTCATGCAAAATTGTTTTGCAAGGTTTTATTTCTTTACTCTAAAAGAGACTGGAGATAAACACCTACTCCTTTTCCTGTTCCTTCCTCAAACAATTGACACACTTAAGCTCCCCTGTCACTGCTGGGACAAGAATTTTAAGCTTCTAGCTACTCACATATTGAGTTGATAAGATTAAGGATACAACTATTTATTTGGAATAAAAGGAAGGTCAAGGTTTCCCAGATGTTTCACTGTATTATTATTTCTCTTTGTTTTTCACCTTGCCTTTTCAAAACCTTTTTCAAAATGTATGGACTGAATTAACTTCGAGGAGTCCTTTCATTAGGGCAAAAAAAAACACTTACATTTGGTGAGGAATCCAGTGGCCCTCAATGCTCCTCTTCCAATGTGAGTCTGAAAATCCCACTTAGGAGAATTCACAGGTGAAGAGTCCATGACATTATAGGGAAAATCAGGAGGGCACCCGGGGGTTCTGAGTAAACGAACTTTTGAAATTCCTTCTAAATATATTTTTTTCCCATCACAGACACTAAATGAAGATAACACTTATGACATCATATGCAGCCTGATAAATGATACTGGTGTCTGTGTGTTCTGTGTGTTTACTACACTTTGCTGCATAGAAAATGTCCAAAACTCTTTTCGCTCTTGGTATAAAGAAAAGCTCATAGATTGGTCTTTTGTCAATAATATGCTCAGTATGAAACACTTTTTTTATTTCTTTCCTTCACTCTAGTGTTTGATGCCTCTCAGAATTGATCTCCCGGGGTGACGGCTCTCACTTTTCCTCCTGCCCATAATGTTGTTGAAGTTTCAAATTGGAGAAGTTAGAATGTGGCCAAAGGAAGAGACATGGTGCTGAGTTGTGTCCCTAACGCAGCGTGGATGATCTTGGCAACAGTCCCTCAGGTTACAGGCTCAGACACATGACTTCTTGTCACACTGAGAAGGTCCATTCCTTCAGCATTACAGTCTTACAACCAAGCCCCTGAGACTGACATGTAAAAGCAGATGACCAGATGGTTAATCTTACAACGTGACAATCTAATCTTTGTTCAGCATGAAATAGTCCCATTTGCGGAGCCATTACATTTTCTCCCTGTGAGTACACCCACAGGGGAAACCAAATCAGGTGGTTCATTAGTGAGTGAGCTCACTGAGCCTGTAATTAGAATGAGAGGAAAGCTAAAACATTTAATGGCAGCAGTCTAAGAGAGCTTGAAGTCACTGTGTCCACAAAAGGGACAGTCGTGCCAATGGGAACTTGATGTTTGAAGTCAGCTGCCAGAGGCACCCTCCCCCTGTACAGAAGATAGTTGGACGTGACAACATCAGCCACCACGTCCCCCTTCACTGGTGCTTCCCTGAGGTATACCAAGGCCCCTAAAAATACCAGGCCCAGAGGACTTTTCTCTGGGTGGAATTTTCGTCTTTGACTCTCTCATGTCACTGACAGTTCCACCTCAAAAGACCTGCCATGCCTGCCACTCCCTGCCATCTTGCATGTGATCTCTAGCTTTGCAACACTCTGCTCCACAATTGCTATTGCTGTCACTGACAGTTCCACCTCAAAAGACCTGCCATGCCTGCCCCTCCCTGCCATCTTGCATGTGATCTCTAGCTTTGCAACACTCTGCTCCACAATTGCTGTTGCAGCCCAGTAGACAGCATTCTAGCACCTTTGAGATTATCCAAACAATACCTACTTTCCCTAGATAAGTGAAAACGTTAAACCATATTTCACCCAGCTATTAATGGACTTGGAGCCCTGCCTTGTTTTACAGACAGAATGTCCCCGATACAGACAAGCACATGCTCAGGCATCTGTATTTAACTGGGTGTCCCCTCCTCTTTCATAAAGCTGAACCCGAGCACTAAATGTCAACCATTTTAAGATTTAACTTGACCACCAAAAAAATGCCACAGATATAGTCCCACCATTTATTAACAGAAATGTTTTAGTGGCAGTCCAGTAACATGAGTCAAGGAAAAGTGGCCAATGGACATGGTATAGTCTTTACATTAAACCATATTTCACCCAGCTATTAATGGACTTGGAGCCCTGCCTTGTTTTACGGACAGAATGTC
Organism: Galeopterus variegatus; assembly: GCF_000696425.1. Classification (NCBI taxonomy): domain Eukaryota; kingdom Metazoa; phylum Chordata; class Mammalia; order Dermoptera; family Cynocephalidae; genus Galeopterus; species Galeopterus variegatus. The sequence goes on from NW_007733492.1 coordinate 52,827, forward strand.
CACGATACAGACAGGCACATGCTCAGGCATCTGTATTTAACTGGGTGTCCCCTCCTCTTTCATAAAGCTGAACCCGAGCACTCAATGTCAACCATTTTAAGATTTAACTTGACCACCAAAAAAATGCCACAGATATAGTCCCACCATTTATTAACAGAAATATTTTAGTGGCAGTCCAGTAACATGAGTCAAGGAAAAGTGGCCAATGGACATGGTATAGTCTTCAAGTGTATCTGATGGCCATGACCACAGCCATTTGAGAAGGCGAAACATTGTGTGGCTGCTGCTGCCTCGGTTTATTCCTTGAAGATTTCTTTCTTAGGGTTTGATGTGGATTTAACTGATTCACGGGCTGAAGACAACCATAGAGACAGACAAAGAGCTTTTTAACACAGCCAGAGCCCTCATGGGGAACCACCTGCCTTATTGCCATCTGTCATATCCTTCTTATCTATAAAACACCCCCTATGTCTAGAGAGCGGTTAGACTAGTTTCAATTTCAATAATTCAGTTGTGTTTTCTATCTAGAAACAGGTGACTGGATTTAGATGCAATTGATGTTATTTATTTCTTAATTTTCATTAGATGTGTGATGGAATTGATGTCAGAGGAAGGGTCTGAGAGGCCCAGTAGCCAGCCTCAACCTACCCCCTTCCTCTTACCAGGTTCTTTTTCTTTTTTTTTTGTCTTTTTTGTGACCAGTAAGGGGATCTCAACCCTTGGCTTGGTGTCGCCCACACCGTGCTCAGCCAGTGAGCGCACCGGCCATTCCCATATAGGATCCGAATCTGCGGCAGGAGTGCCGCTGCCCTCCCAGTGCCGCACTCTCCCAAGTGAGCCACGGGGTTGGCCCTCTTACCAGGTTCTTGACTCTGCCATAGGAAAGAATCCAAGAGCAGAGCCACAGTGAAAGGTGAGAACAGGTTTAATGTAACAAATAAGAGATACAGATTTCACAAAGAGAGTGCAGACATTCTCCAGAGACTGAACAAGGCCCACACCAAGTTTTGTGCAAAAGTAAGAAATATGCACTTAAAGTTCAGTACAGAGTGCAGGCTGGCTCAAGAGAGTGAGCATCCACCTGCTGACAGTAAGTTTGATACAAAAGAAAGAATACACACCTCAGCCAGCAAAGTGTGGGCTGGCCCCAGGAAAGTGAGCAACACCCCTGACTTTTGCTCAGATTCAGTTTTTATAGTTTTGCTACCTAAGGAATATTCAACTAAGGGGGGTTTTCCCATCTATATAACATTAGTCTTGCACATGCTCAGTTTGTCTCTTTTTGGAGCATGTTCATTCAACAAATCCTATCACATGCACCAGACATATTCAAGAATATTCTGTGCTCTTTAGCGCCCCTAGTGGAAGGTCAATCAAAGGATAAACTTTCCTCTACTGGGCATGCTTGGCTATTAGGGTTATATAACCTTTCCCTACTGAGCATGCCCAGCCACTGGATTTGCATAAGCCAGCCCCCTGAAATCTCAATTTCCCCATGTTGGTGACAAAAATAGGTCTAACAAGCAACAGTGATTTTCCTCTAGGGAAAGGCCTTGAGGAAGGGCCTGAAACCTTGGGGAATGGCTTATAATACAGAGTGTTCTGTAACCCAAGCCCATGGAAACCCAGTACCTCCTATCTCGGAATCACTGGTAAAATACTGTAGTACTTTTGTATAGTTTTGAGTTCAATTTCTTCGCTTGTTATAAAAATATTCTGACTTACTATTTCTTTTTTTAGGATTTGGCAAATTGAATTTTTCTAAAAATGTTCTTATTTCATCTAAATTTTGCATATGTTGACTTTGTTCATTGATTTCTTCTCTTACATATTATTTCCTTTATTTATAAAGATTTAATTTGTTATTTTTCTCACTACTTGAGATGAGTGCTTACAACAACATTTCAGTCACATTTCTCCCTAAAATAAATTTTTTAAATCTCCACATTTTTCTTCACAACATAACTACCTTCCACATGTATTATTTTCATTATAATTCCATTCAAATTTTTAATTTATGTAGACACTTATTGCATAATTTCCAACACCAAGGCATTTTTGTTATCTTTTTATTAGCAATTTCTAGCTTAAGTGTAATGTGTCCAGAGAATATAATGTGCATGTTTTCAGTCCTTGGAAATCTGTTGAGACTTGCTATATGATCCAGACTATAGTCATTTAAAAAAAGTTTCCTATGCACATTTGAAAAATATGACATGAATTGTTGGATGTTATGATTTATGCATGTTATCATTTTATTTTTTTATTTTCTATATCTTTTCTAACTTGTTTTATAAATTTCTTCTATCCTTTATGGAAAGAAATTTGCTGAAATCTCCCAGTGTGATAGTGGATTTGTCTATTTAATCTTTTGGTTCTATAAATTTGTGCTATATATATTTTGAGGCTATATGTGTTACTAGTTATACTAATATTGATTTCTTATGTGTTTCTGATGAATTAAGTCTTATCATTATGGGATGTCATTCTTTTCCTCCAATAAAACTTTTTGATTTGAAGTCTATTTTTTATAATATGAATATAGTGCCACTTTTTTTTTATTATTTGCATGGTGTAAATTTTCTCATCGCTTTTGTCCCAAACTTTGTCTACTCACATAATTTTAATGTACTTCATATAAATAGTGTGTATTTTCACTTGTTTTCCAGAATGAGGAACTTTGTTTTGTTTATTTTAAATTGGTATTTAATATAATTATTGACTCTTTTTTTTTTTTCTTATTCGTCCTGACTGTATTTTTTTCTTTTCTTCTTTTGGATTTATTGAACCTATTTTATTTCATTTTCCCTCAATATTATATTTATATACTCTTCTATTATTCCTTTAATATTTATCATAGAGATTAGAGTAGACATCCTTAACTTTTCAAAATCTGTTTTTTGTTTTATTTTTAAACTCATTCCCAAGAAAAGAAGAATGTTGGTATGCTTTAACTCATTTACCTTTCTATTTTATATACTATTGTTATTTGTATTTATGTTTTGTGTATATTTGAAACCCCACAGTAAACTATTATGATTATTTTATTTGGAAAATGTTTACATAAGCTTCACACATATGTTCCATTTTTCTATCATCTATTCTCCCTGTTTCTGTGTTGCCATCTGGAATAATTTATTTTCTATCTGTAGGACACACTTGGATATCATCTTCAATATTTTGTCTTCATTCTTAAAAAAACATTTTTGCTAATTATAGAATTCTAAATAAACTTTTTTCTTTTAATTGAGCCCTTGGTAAGATCATTCCATGGTCTGTCTTCTTTTGTCTCTATTGAGAAATCAACCGATAGTTTAATTGTTGATCTTTTGAATATGTTCTGAATATTCTGTTATTTTTATTCTAGCTACATTTAAACATTTCCCAGCCCCCCCCCCTTTTAGCAGCATGTATTTGTTTTAGTATATGTTTATTGTGTGTGTGTTGGGGGTGGAGAGGGCTTGCAGAGCTTCTTCAATTTGTTCCCTGCTGGTTTTCATCAGTTTGGGAAAGTTGTTGGCGATTATCTTTCTGAACAAAACTTTTGCTCCTTTCTCTTTTTCTCTCCTTCTGAGACTGAAATTGCGAGTATATTAGACCCTCGTATTGTATCTCCTAAAGCTCTTATTCTCTCCTGTTACCCTTTCTTTTGTGTTCTCCACCATCCATGATTATCTTTCTGAACAAAACTTTTGCTCCTTTCTCTTTTTCTCTCCTTCTGAGACTGAAATTGCGAGTATATTAGACCCTCGTACTGTATCTCCTAAAGCTCTTATTCTCTCCTGTTACCCTTTCTTTTGTGTTCTCCACCATCCATCTTGTTGTTTCTGTATGATTCATTCTGTATATTTTCTTCTTTTAATTCGTAAAATCATCTGTTCATCTGTGTCTATTCTGATATTAAACCCACTTGTCATGTTCTGATCTTCATTATGTCTTATTTTCAAATTCAGAAATTCCACTTGTTTCTGCTTTATAGTTTCATTCTTTTTTTTTTTTTTTTTTTTTTTTTTTTTTTTTTCGGGATTGCAACCCTCGGCATCGCTCCCACGCCTCGCTCAGCCAGTGAGCGGGAACTGGTCTGTATGTGGGATCTGAACCCTTGGCGGGAGTGCTGCCACGCTTCCCAAGGGGCGCACTATAGCAGTGCGCCACCGGGCCGGCCCAAGTTTCATTCTTTTAAAACAAAAGATTTTAGTCTTGCCTTATACAGTAGTTCCTCCTTATCCACAGTTTCACTTTCTGTGGTTTCAGTTACCTGTGATCAACCTTGGTTCAGAAATATTAAGTGGAAAATTCCACAAATAAACAGTTTGTAAATTTTGAATTGCACTCTGTTCTGAGTAACATGATGAAATCTCATGCAATTCTGCTCCATTCCACCCAAACTTGAATCATCCCTTTGTCCAGCATATTCATGATGTAGACAATACCTGCACATTAGTTACTTGGTAGCCATCTCAATTTCCAGATTGACTGTCCTAGTATTGCAATACTTTTGTTCAAGTAACCCTTATTCTATTTTTGTTACAGTATATTGTTATAATTGTTTTATTTTATTATTAGTTATTGCTGATAATCTCTTACTATGCTCAATTTACAAATTAAACTTTACCACAGGTAGGTGTGTATAGGAAAAAAGCAATATATACACAGGGTTTGGTATCTACAGTTTTAGGCACCCACTAAAAGTCTTGGAACGAGGGTAAGGGGGGACTACTGTATTGCTGCTAAACACATTAAGCATATTATTTTAAATTTTGAATCATACAACTCTATTATCTAATTCCCTTGAGTCTGTTTGTATTGTCTGTCACTGTTAAAAATGTGTTCATTTCTCCTTATTTCATGGTTGTCTGTGATTGAGTGTTGGAAATTGATAATGAATACTCCAGAAATAATATGATCACTGAACTTATATTGTCTTTCTAAGACTATTCCCATTAACCTCTGGCAGGTGGCTATAGGCACCAGTAATCCAGGATTTTTTAAAATTCAGTTCGAGGTACAATGGTTATTCAAACCTCGGTTCACCTGTGTAATCCAGCCTATTTTCAGCAGATCCACTCTCTTATGATGTAGCTCTTCAGGTTCTCAACTCAATGCATGGAGGACTTATCAGTGATACCCCACCCCCAACAAAGCAGGCCCTGGACTCTGACTTTCATCATCCCAATACATATAAGGATGTCAAAATCTCCGTTTAGTTTCTTAGTCTTTTAACTATCAAGAATCAGCAGAAGATCCTAGAGAAAAAGAAAAGTTATTAAGATGCTGGACTCACCTATCAGCGTTTTTCTTCTCACTTGTCTCACCATTTGTACTGCAGTGCCGTGCCAGCTCTTCAATGCCTTCATGCAAAATATATTTTTCAATCCTTATAGTTGTTCTCAATGAGACCAGCTGTCCAAATTATCTGGTCTGTTAATATTAAAACAATTTCATTATTATTATTATTGTGGTTGGCATATTTAACAATAATTGATCCCAGTGATTTGCGAATTAATACATATGATGAAAATATTTAAGTTCAGATATTGCTTTCATAGAAGATCATGATCATATTTACAATATTTTTTTTTCCAAATCTCCCATCTACATTTGATTTTGTAAAACAACTTTGATATCTAAACATAGAGTTTTTTCTTAGGTTGCTGTTACTTTATCATCAAATTCTATATTTTCCCTCTTGACTTCAATATCATGAGAAAACACTAATATGAATTTGTTCATTGAGGAAAAGTATTACAAATCCATACTACCACTCATACGGATTCTGAAAACTATAATTCTAAACAAATATGTGACTCTGCATAAAGCATATTCTCATTTATTTTACCACTGAATTTTTATTATGTCACAAAGACAAACATATAGATGATATAGGAGGCTGGATTTGGTTGATCTAACTTATTTTTTGAAAGACGTTTAATTCAAAATGGCTTTATATGAATTCATAATGAGTAGGGGGATAATTCCCCAAGCATTTCTTTGCAAATCATCTGTCACAACAACATGGAAGACTGAAAGCAGCACAATAATATAGGCAGCCTGCTGTTAAATTTCAGGCTGATGTTAATGTTCCATTAATTGTGAATTCCTTGGGGGTCTTCCATCTTTCCAGCAATGACCTGTAGTTATGCAACTGGTCTCAAGGCCGATGGCACCCTGTGGTCAGAGCACCTGCCCCAGACAGAATGGATTTGTCTTCGGATGTCTACCTTTTTGACATATTGGAGTGCATTAATATTTTACTGGAATCTGGAACTTAGGCAGATCTCTGAACCCTCCATTCTCTCCTTCTCTCCCTCCCACCTCTCTCTTTCTCTGATTTCCATGCTTTTCTTTAATGCTGTACTTCTGTATTGACAGAACTCCTTTGTCTGAATGTCCCACTGTTACTTAAGGTCTTGAGGAGATACTTTTTATTCAACCATATGAAAGAAATCTCCTGTGAACTCTCATAGTTCCCTATAGTTTCCATTATTGGTTATTTGCCTATTTGTTTTTGGAAATTTTAACTATGTTGTAAGCTTGTGGAGAGCATGCCTCTTTGGTAATCAATTCCTAGCCGTCATCACGGTTCTTGACATAGTGTAAGCACCTAACACAGTTTGGATAAATAAATCAATGAGTCACTGAAAAAGTGGAATGATTTTCAGTTGCTGAAGTAAAAATTGTCTCATTGTGATGAAAGGAGGAGGATGCCCTTTTCTGGGTTTCTCACAGAGGAGCAAACGAAAGGGCTCCCTGTGTGTGCAGCCCCAAGCCTACCTGAGCCCTGGCAGGCTCAGCCTTAGCATTCCACACCTATTCTCATGCTGTCACCCTCAAACCTACTCCAATAACACACCCTGAACACACAACTTCGTAACTAGTTTATTCTCTTTAGTCTTTGCCTTTTTTGTTTCAATTCTATTTATTTTATTTTTTTACTTTAGAACACGTGTGCCCTCTATACTGACTGACGTGGCAACTGAGTGGTTATGCAAAACATTATATCTTGATAGAAAGCCTGCTTAAAGTGTAAGAGAGAGAAAAGCAGTAATTAGTCTGGGTTCTCCAGAGAGACAAAACCAATAGGAGGTAGGTAGGTAGATAGATACAGATACACAAGAGGAGTTTAGTAGAACTGGCTCGCATGATTGATTATGGAGGCAGAGAAGTCCCATGACAGGCTGTCTGCCAGCCAGAGATCCAGGGATGCCAGTTCCATGGTTCAGTCCAAGTCCAAAGGCTTCAGAACCAGGGAAACTGGTGACATAAAACTCAGTCTGAGGCTGAAGGCCTTAGAACCCAGCAAGCCACTGGGGCAAAACCCAAAGCCCAAAGGCCTGGAGTTCTAATGTCCAAAGACAAAGAATGAGGGTGTCACAGTTCCAGGAGAGAGACAATAAATCTCCTTTCCTCCTGCACTGGTGAAGGTGGATCTTTTTGCTCAGTCCACTTACTCGAATGACAGTCTCTTACAGAGACATGCTCACAGACATACCCTGAGACAGTACTTTACCAGCTATCTGGGTATCCCTTAATTATTCAAGATGACACCCCAAATCAGCCACCACACTGATGACCCACTTTTGTATTTAAACAATTTGTGGGCCTCGGCTGCCCACCAATGACAAATGCAATCCCCACGCAGCCTCCACAGCTGTGCTTGTCTCTCTGCAGTTCCTGTCCTTGTCATAGCATCCACTTTTCCTCAACCATGCAGAACACCACCACCCCCACCAAGCAGACAGACCTCTCACATCTCTCTGCTTTGACCTGTTTTTATTTTCCCCTCTTGTTTGCACCCAACTTTTCTTCCAGGTCACCTGGAAAATGCCAGGCTAACCTTCAAGACGCATTCAAGTGTGCTCTCAGAGGTCAAAGAATAAGCTGTCTGTATTAGTTTGAACCTTGTGAAATGGACACTTTGTGACCATTTTGATACTCATCGAGGCAATTTCACTTGGCTCAACCTATTACATAGCTCCTTTAAATATGTCATGTTGAATTGGAATGAGCTGTTCACACATCTGTCTTCCTCAAGCTGCCTGGCACAGAACTGGGACACGGTGGGCCCTTGTGTTTCAAAGAAACAAGCACGTGTCCTAAGTCCCTCTTCTTTCTCTTTTCTAACTCCTCTTTGTTTATTCTTTCTTTTTTTTTTTTTTTTAACCTCACAAAAACGTGAGGCCGTATTGGATGCTCTCAGGATGGGGAGAGGAAAGCACATGGGTAAGAATCCTGTTTTCTCACTTGAAAGCCCAGGTGGAGGTCATCACCCACCTGTAGCCTTCTGGAGCCTTCCACAGCTCTCTGGAGCACAGGGAAGTAGCTTTTGATGCGTAGATGGTGTCAAGGCTATAATCTTTTCTTCTTTGCTGTCCCCTGAGCTTTCAGAAGCATTAATTCTATTAAGCAACCCTAAAATTCCTCATTCTATCTACCTCTATTTATCATTCAAGTTAGTATCAGTTTCTCTCCTAGAAGTCTAAGAGAGAGCCTTGAAATCACTGCCTCCTTTTTTTTTTTTTTTTTTTTAAAGATGACCGGTAAGGGGATCTTAACCCTTGATTTTGGTGTTGTCAGCACCACGCTCAGCCAGTGAGCAAACCGGCCATCCCTATATGGGATCCGAACCCGGGGCCTTGGTGTTATCAGCACCGCACTCTCCCGAGTGAGCCACCGGGCCGGCCCGAAATCACTGCCTCCTTGTGAACATTCTCTAAGTAAGTTTTGACATTTTATGCTAAAAAATGCAAGCTCTTTGGTGCTATCCTATGTTGGCTAATCATAGGATTAGCTTCAATGGGGACTATGAACTTTGATGTTTGGCTATTGGAAAAAGTAAATAATGTGAGAACTCTTATAACTAAACAAATTGGAGTTTCAGAGTAAAATTAAAACTGTATCCATATAACAGCAACTCAAATTATTTTTGTTGTACTAGTATGCAGACATTGTTATTTATTTGTACCTGAATCATAATTTAAAACAAAAAAAAATGAAACAGACGTACCAACTACGTTTGTCACCAAGGAAGAGTGGTGAACTGATATTTATTAAGTTCTGACTCTGTTTATTGTCTGCATTTAGCATCTCACATCCTGGGAGTCTTTATTGTTTTACCACTGAACAGATGAAGAAACTGAGGCTGGCAAAGTTGACAGGGTCAGGGGGCACCAGCCGGCCTCTGTAAATGTCCGGCTTCCTCTCTTTCCTTCCTGATGAAGGCCCTTCTGTGTGGTGACCAAGGCAGGTCATGGATAAAAAGGGCTCATTTCCACCCCTGTGGCTGTCGGGTTCCACACCCTCAGAAGTTAGAGAATAAAGGACAGCTCTAGATTACCAGGACTGAATGTTTATTTTTTTCTTTTCCTTTTTCCTGTTCCTTTCTTCTGCTTTTTCCTTCCCTTAATTTTTAGTGATTCTTGAGTTACTCATGTCTTCCTACCTTTTCCCTTACTGACTTTCTTTTGTTACGTCTTTTCTCTTGTCTTTTCTTGGATCTTTTACTTTTTCTTTATGTATTTTTTCAGTTGTACAAATGTGGCTGCACAGACAAACCGGTTCTTTTATAATGAAATTGGAAATGAGGCTGTTGAGTTGCAATCAGCTTTAATGCATACTGGGAACACTTAGCTTTACAGAAAGAGGCAGGACAGGATTTCAGCAGATGCAGCATCGTTCTCTAGTGGGGAAGCCCAGCAGCTACCAAAGTGCAGGTCCCTACTCCCCACACTCCTGCCAGAGCTGAAATACAACGGTGGTGTGTTAAGAGGTAGGTTGATGCAGAAGCCACCAGATGGGCTCCCCTGTTCTTCATGTCAATTCACATCTCCCCCAGACCAGGCGGGCCCCACAGATTAGGGGTAAATACAGATGTAGCATTGCTTATTTGTGTGATTCAGAAGACATCACTATGAGAAGGCAGAACCCAAGGTGATTCTCCCAGGCAGGTCTGAATTAGCCCTGGCCTGATGTAAAGCTGTCACTCTCTGTCACCCATCTCTTCTTTCCCTCTTTTGAGTCTTCCCTTGTAACCGTCATCTCTCTTGGCATTGACAGATGTTTCTATTCTTCCCACATCATGACCCTGTTTTTATTTTTTTTTCAATGTGGCTATTATTATATTCTTTTTGAAACATAGAATGACACTGACCTTTCATTCAGAAAACTTGGATTTTAATTCTGGCTGACACTTTGGCCAATGCATTCACTTCTCTGAGCTTCTGTTTATGTATCTATAAACTAAGTGGATTGAATTAGATGACATGTATAATCCCTTCCCAATCCCAAATCCATGCATCTCTACTAGGAGTGCTGCTAAACATGCAGCCATGTGTCTGGTACCTGGGATGCTCTCCTGGCTTTATACGAGCCTTCTCCGTCAGACTATGTTGCATGCATGTGGAGCTGGAGCATGCTTTTCTCATGGTTAATAGGTAGGTAGAGTGAAGAATGAACATGGGACATGAATATTACATGATTCACTTATCTAGATCCCACGAAAGGGAAGCTGCTCTTATTCTATTCACATAAGACATATCAGCTAAGTAACACTGCATTTTGTAGGAAGCAGTGGACTTATGTGGTATCCATGAGAGAGCCGAGCTCCATGCACTGCACAAGGGGAAACCCACCCCTACTGGAAAACTGAGCATTTTAGAGGAGCCAAAAATCCTTGCTCTTCCATCAGATTTCTGTTAAACCAATTCCTTGGAACTGTATAAGGAAGTTGAAAAATCAATGACAGGACAGACAGGATTTTCAAATCCCTGCAGAGAACACCCAGTATATGAAGAGCTGCCCAGGTCCTGTGGTTTTGTGGGCAGGATAGCAAGGTGATTCAGAGACCCCAGGAGGCAGGGAGGGTCACTTCCAAAATGTATGCTTAGATTCCTGATGATACCGTAGACATTAAACATCCACAACTATTCAGTCCACGTGAAATACTTTAAATAGCACCCTTCTTTACATTAAATATTCTGTAAATTTCTCTCAGCTTAAGGACAACTATTTTCTT
>NW_007733492.1:64552-65499 GCF_000696425.1 Galeopterus variegatus
TATGAAAGATTATTTTACAGAGGAGATATACCCATTGTGAATAAAAACATAAGCAAATGCTCTTAAATTAGAGTATGATGGGGTGGGAAGGATGTTCAATAATTATTTAAACCCTGTAATAATGCAGGTTGTTATAAAGGCTAAGGTTAAATGGTGGTGGAATCTACAATTCTCCTCCTTGGTGATGTAGTGTTTTGTTGTTGTTGCTGTTTTTAAGTAAGAGAGACACTAGAATGGAATTATAGGTTCAATTTATTTTTCACAGAGTGAGGAATAAATTTGGAACATCAATTGGTGTTTACATAAACTGTGCTCAACATTCTGCCTATTCAGAATGAAAATAATTTTGAATTATTTAAAATGTCTATAATGATATAGATATTGAATAATACAGAAAAGTAATGCCATCTACTCAAGAGATTAAGTAAAAATTTGCATTTTTTGGTTTTTGTTTATTTATTTTTTATTGGACCATAGTTGATTATACATATCTGTGGAGCACAGCATTGAATATCAATACTGTGTGCAATATGTGGTGTTCAAATAAGGGTAATTAGCATATTCAGCATTATACAATGTAATCAATTTTCATGGTCCTTTATCAATTCCTCCCTTAACCCCTTCCACCTCCCCCTTTCCCACCTCTGTTAACCTCAGTTCTGTTCTCTTCTTTTGAAAGTTCAACATATTATTGTGATTGTTGTATTTTTCTTTCTTTTTTATTTTATTTATTTATTTGTTTGTTTGTTTAATAAACGAGGACATGTGGTATGTCTCTTTCTGTGCCTGGCTTATTTCAGTTAACATGATGTTGGCTGTTCATGTATATGAACAGCCAACAGACACATGAGAAAATACTTAACATCACTCAGCATTAGGGAAATGCAAATCAAAACCACACTGACATGTCATCTCACCCCAGTTAGATTGGCTATTGTCAAAGAGAC
>NW_007733492.1:65863-74738 GCF_000696425.1 Galeopterus variegatus
GGAGGTTCCTCTAAGAACTGCAGATAGATCTACCGTATGATCCAGCAATCCCACTGCTGAGCATATGCCCAAAGGAATGGAAATCATCATATTGAAGGGATACCTGTATTCTCATGTTTAACGCAGCTCTATTTACAATAGCCAAGAGTTGGAACCAGCCTAAATGTCCATTGACTGATGATTGAATAAGGAAAATGTGGTATATTTACACAATTGAATATAATTTGTAATAAAGGAAATGAAATATGGCCATTCACAGCAACATGGATGAACTTAGAGAAAATTACGTTAAGTGAAATAAGCCAGGCAAAGAAAATCTACGTTTTGGCACCCAAAGGGGACGAACCATGATCTAGATGAGGACCCCTGGCCTCTTTACATATCCCTGTGGAAGCTGCCCCCACCTGCTGTCAGAATGGATGATTGCAGTTGTGAGGGAAGAACCAGCCTAGATGCTGGATCTGATCAAAGCAAAAATCCAGTAAAACCCTTGATGGCAGTTAGGGTCCTGAGGCTCCTGCTGGTCATCAGGCAGAGGCAGGACAGGTGACACCGCCAGGTGGGGGAAGCAGGTGGGAAGGGGAGACGAGAGGTCAGCCAGATACTCTGACTGTGTCACAGCAAGTTGACGTGGTGTGTTTCTGGTTTCCTTGGCCGAAATACTCCTCTCCCTCTCTCACCTTCTTCTGGTCTTTACTCAGCTGTCCGCTTCTTGGGAAAACCTTCCTTGACCAACTGATTTAAACTACAACCAACCTCCTACAAGAGAGAAAAGCTACATTGACACCCTTTCTGCCAGCCCATGAACTTCAAATACAAACTCTACTCTCCGGCAGACTGGAAAGAGCTGGCCCCACAGAGTAGGAGGCATGCACACTGGGAGAGGGGAGCAGCTGAGGGCACTAGAGTGCGTTATACAGGAGCAATGAGGACAGGCGTGGCCACATTGTCATAGGTACTGAACATCAGTTGAGAGTTTGGATTTGATGCATGGAGTGTGCAAATATCTTGGAATAGATTTTAAAGTGTCAAGAAGATGACTGGGTTGCCTAGCCCAGATGGATCTAAAAATTGGGGTTGCTTTAGGAAGCAACTCTTAATTCTATAGTTCTTACCCAAAGTGATGCAAAAAATAAATAAATAAATAAAAGCCTGCAAGATGTTGAATTTTTGCAGTATTAATTGGATTGGATATTATCTTTCCAATATGTTTGATCTCTGAAGGCAGGTAGCTACCTTAGCAGTGGTTAGAAATAAAAAATAAAGATTACAGGACACACAGCAATTGGCACAGATCTATAAAATGAGATTGTTCAGGGCATCAGAGTTTTATTTGAAAAATAACCTTTCTAAGCCAACATGTGACACTCAGCTGATTTGGAATAATTCTGGGCTAGCAGCTAAATGGCCTGGGTGTTTTACAAACCAGAGCATCCATCCCACAGATGCCTAATAAATGCTATGATGTTGGCACTGAGCTCTGTTCATGGTTCAAGCAGAAGTGTAATTTCTGCCACCTATTGGAAGCTGAAAATCACAGACGATGTACTGTTTTCATACCAAGTTTTCTGTTATTTATTTATGCTCTGCTAAATCTCCATCTGCTCTTTGGTAAAGGACATAAAGATGGGGCCTTCCAGCTGGCTGCTCAGGCAACACAGGAACCTGCGAGGAGGGAACCTCTCCTGGTCACACCTCCATCAGTGCCAAGTCTTAAGCAAGAGAACAGTAACAGGTGAGGGGCTCTCATGCACGTCCTTCATCATCCAAGTAGAGGCAGAACAAAGAGGCTCAGATGGGGCAGCTGAAAGGTGCTTGCAAGGCTGAGCTCTCTCCATCTTCCTGGTTTCGTCGTGGGAGGTAGAGCTGGAAGATACCACTTAATTTGGGACTTCCTTTCCAGCAAACTGCTCAGTTAAGCCAGTCTATCCCGTGTGCCAGCAATCTCCAACTAAACTGCTCTGACTTTCCTTAAGTGGTGGCTGACAGGTCTGTGAAAGCCAATGGTTCTCTAATATTCACACATCAGTTCAGAATTTGCCCCCCACCAGCCCAATGCCTCCCAGAGGGTCTTGCTCCATTGTCCTACAGCACAAAAGATAAACCTGATTCTGCCGGTTGCTTCAGGAAATGATGGCTTCTCTACTCGACACAAGTAACACTGAACCAGAAGATACAGGTGTGTCCACCCAAATCCAGCATGTCCCCTTAGAAACTGACACAAGCACGTGCACTTCTGAAGTGGATTGATAGCATCGTCTTTATTGACAGAGAAGAGCAGTAAGAAAAACCAAGTCTGCAGTAGAGAAAGGACACCAATACTTTCTCCTTTAAAAGTTCCCAGAGCTCCACAAAGAATCAGTAATTCTGACCACACCATCTTGGTTTGACTTTCCTTCTGCTTCTGTGGTAATTGATTGTCAAATGATCTAAGTTAAGAGTGGGGAAAACCAACTGTACATTCTGCCTTAATTTTCATATTATGTAGACTCTACTTTTCTACCTTACACATGATAATGTAATGACTTTTCCAAGATTTATAGTAAAAATTCTAACTTGAGCTAAGTAGTGTGTTCTTTGTCTCTCCAGTGTCGGTGCCATGTTGCCTTTTTCTGTAGCAGGAGAGGCAGCAGGAACACCATCTTTCAAGAGCTAGATGTGGACGGCAGCTGCCTTCTGCTCTACCTTCGAAAATGGGTCATGCTGCCACCCACAGGTGCACAGTTGGCCCCGGGCAGGGCTCTCGGCATCACCTGAAGCCTGGCCCCATGGAGGGCTGACAGCTGGCCAAAGGGTACATGCTCCTAGGCTGTGAGGGACGGAGCCAGGAGCCAAGTGAGCTTCCCAGGTGCCTTCCAAATGCCAGGCCGCCATCCCATCGGGGACCTGCTTGTCCCTTCAGGGCAGTTCTGCTCTGGAACCCACACTCTGGAGAGAGAAATGATGGGGATCTTCCCTGGTAAGTTAAAATGTGGCACAAAGCTTTGGCAAGTTAGACAAAAATGGTTTGCTAAATCTCTTTCAGGTGTCTGCTGGGACCTCCACCCTTGCCTGGAACACCTAGGAAGCATTTTCTAGACAAATCGGGGCCTTAAGTGAGCAAGGTCTCTCTTCCTTTCCCCGTGCAGCACTGGCTGTTCTTCCTCCAAATTCCTAGTGTCTGATATCTCCCCCCTTCCCCTCCGCCCCCCACCCTTTTCTTTCTCTTTAGAAATCTACCTCAGGACCGGCTCTGGCTCAGCACTTGTCAAACCCTGGGAGGGTTTTCTAGCAGGATTAGCGTGAGAGTCAAATGACTTATCCCCTCACATGCCCCTCACGCCTTTGCTCCTTTCTTTATTTACTCCCCAAGCACTGAATGAGACTGCTGGGTGCTGGGCTGCAGGGTCACAGTTCTGTGCCTGTGGATCCACGGCCCAGAGAGAGAGCAGAGGCCGCGCCAGAGCTGCCACCTGCCACGGTGGACACGTGGATGTACTTATCCCCTCACATGCCCCTCACGCCTTTGCTCCTTTATTTATTTATTCCCCAAGCACTGAATGAGACTGCTGGGTGCTGGGCTGCAGGGTCACAGTTCTGTGCCTGTGGATCCATGGCCCAGAGAGAGAGCAGAGGCCGCGCCAGAGCTGCCACCTGCCACGGTGGACACGTGGATGGACGGAGCGAAGAGGAGGCATGTGGAAGGGTGTTGTCCTCATCTGTGGGGCCAGCTGGAGACATTTCCCATGAGAAGATGCCACTTGGGAGCCCCTTCTCTGCTGTACCCTTCTGCGGGTACATGGAGCTCAGGCAGAAAGTCCTGATGACAGAGCAGGGAGCAGGGACGTACCTTTACTTAAAGGGGTCCTGGGTGGTGTGGGCAGCGTGTCTGGATTTGAGATCGTTTGGAGGACTTAGTTTCCCCACCGCTAACACCCTCCTGGAGAAGGCACTTTGTGTTTCATCCACCCTGCAAGGATGCCCTTCATTCTTGCCAGTTTCCATTGACCTCTCAAGGGTACCAACTTCCACAGTACTTGCTGAGGCCCTTCCAGGGCTGGTCCCTAAAGCAGCACAAACCAGCACGAGCACAAATGCAAATGCACACACAGCAGCCACATTCCCAGGAAACCTGGTCCTGCTTAGCCGGTGCGTTCAGGCCTGCGGATCCTGTCACGTCGCCAGAGCCGGGACAGCATGCTGGCGTTGCCACCAGCAGAGGGAGCGCGGCAGCGAGGCTGCAACCCTGCGGTGCAACCCGGGCTGCAGGTGGCACGGACCAGCCCTTTGCACCAGAACTGCCTCAGCTGGTGCCGTTGGTGCTGAGCCGTGGGCACGCTCCCCAGACCTCAGGGCTGGCTTCGCCTAACCACCCCTATTTGACAGGAATTCCCAAGCGGTGCCATGGTTACACCTGCAGTCCTGAGTCCTCCCACCTGCCACGGAGACTGGTCCTGTGGACACCCTGGTGGACCCCGAAACCATCGCACTTCTTCAAACGTGTGCGGTCTCTACCCCTGGCAGGGCCCAGGAAACGCCACACCCCATACCCCACCCACCCAGTGCCCCCCCAATAATCCCTCATCCCCTACCCAGATCTCTGCATTGTCTTCCTCCCCGCACCCCACCCCAGGGGTGGGGGAGTGGGGTTCTGTCCCCATGCACCTAGTAAAGGATCATAATGATGAATTGTGAATAATAACCCAAGCGTTGTTTTGTCTCTATTCTTATTAATGACTGTACTGCCCACACCAAACTTACGGCACTAGGAACTGGCCTAGACACCAATGTGGGACACATAGGAGACCTTAGAAAAAGTGGAATATCAGTAAAAAGTTTTTGGTTCATTTCTGACAAACTGTACCAACAAGCCAACATTTTAAGAAGTTTCTTAGTTTGGTTGTGTTTTGTTTTGTTTTTCTTATTTCTTCATTTGTTTTAAACTGTGCATAATTCCTCAGCCCCATTGACATTGGCTTTTAACTGTGATTCATGAAGTAATAAAGGAATCCTTTATCCAGAAGCCACTTATCCTGCTAAAAGCTCCTCCCTTATTAGCTTTCTCATTATGGGCCTGCAGCAGCCATCCATTTCTTAAGAGCCATAGTCCTTATTTCTCAAGAGAAGGGAGAGGAGAGATATAGAAATTGCATAGCAGCCAGATTGGTAATTTGTCAGAAACTCATGAGAGAATAAATCCAACTTCTCAATTATCCTGGGGAATATCCAAAGTCTGAAGTCTCAGAATACATAAGTCACTCAATGTTGTGTCTCTTTATGAGGTGTTGGTTACAATTAATTCCCTTGGATAAGTTTTTGTTTAAGGTATTTGAGTTTGGAGCATCTCCAACATATCATCATGGGCAAACTTCCCCAAATAGAATTCATCCAAGTCCTTTCTCGTACCATTGTCATGGTGGCAGTCATTGTCTATGCCTACCTAACTTGGGACACTGCACAAGGCCTGCGGCCCCCTGAGACACCACAGCACAACTGTGACAAGGCACTGCTCAGCACGTGTTCACATTTGCACTCGGCCTGATCCAGCGTGTGCTTTGTGTGCTTGTAGAATTTCTTTACTTCTCTAACAATCTGCTCTTCTGAGCTTACAGACAGTCCTGAATAAAGCCACAGATTAGAGAGGTGGGTGGAGCTATGTACAACATCAGAAATATGTGGGTAGAGGTGACTGCCATGTCACGGGAGGAGAGAAATCCCCGCATGTAATTATCTTTCTCTCCATATACACAGAAATGGTGTGTATCTGTTAGAAAGCCGTTGCAGTGATTCAGGGAGTCAGTACCTGTCTCTCTCTCTCTTGAAATTTAGGGTATATTATATTTTATTCCTTCCATTTCCAACTGAGTATAAGAAATGGAAATGAGACCTTTGTCTAATTTTTCTCCCTTATCACTGCTCCTTCTCATGACAGATCCTGGGCACTTCTCACAAACTTAATGAAACATTTAAAAGTTTTTTTCAAAACCCAGACTTAAACTGCTGAATACTTATGCCAACTGGGAAGTTATCAGCACAGCATGGGTGGACGCCTTCTACAGCTAGTGATGATTATTCCATCTGGAGACACTGGACTCAGTCCTCCCACTGTAAAGATCTTGGTCTATCAGGTCAACAGACATGGTGTGAAGGTGCCCTGTCCAGTTGACCTTGGCCCCATTCTGGCTCCACAAAAGTGGCAAAAGACACAACTTCCTCAAGGGGTTAACCTAATGGAGAAAAAAGACCCCAGATATATGAGACTTTCAGATAAAAAATATGGCAGATCATTCATTTGTGCTCTATTATCAGTTGGATGAATAAACAAAAGTGAGTATCCAGGCAAGTAGATGTCTCCAGGAAACATATATCCATTTAGCCAGAGCACAAAGAAATGTAAGCAAAGGATAACTCCATTTAAAAAAATCTATTCTTTTAAACTGTGGAATAATTGTGTGTTAGAAAATATTTGTTAAATTCATAGATGAAGAAGTAATAAACCATGAATGAATGCAGAAAATCATAGGCATCAAATGGGAAACTGAGCTGAGTATAACTTAGCTAAAGTACTTCCTTACAGAAAAGACATTAGGGAGTTAATTGTAAGATGAAAAGATGGGTTTGGAGAGGCTTACAGAGGGCACAAAAATTATGAAGATGTGAATAGGAAAGGGTAGTGATAGCAGACATGCACATTAGGCAGTTATCTAGCTCTTCCTAAACTAAGAACCATGGGTTGTTGATATCTTAGTTATATCGCTTGTAATAAAGAAATTACCAATAATAGAGATAAGTGAAATTAAACACTTTCTTAAGCTGGTGGATGTGAATCTCCAAGGAGAAATATAAAGCAGAATTTAGAAAAGTTGTTTGACCTCTAGAACTCCTTTTTCTCAGAGGCTTTTTTTTTTTTTTTTTTGTCCTTTTTGTGACCAGCCGCACCGCGCTCAGCCAGTGAGCACATCGCACCGGCCATCCCTATATAGGATCCGAACCCACCCCACGGCAGGAGCGTTGCTGCACTCCCAGTGCTGCACTCTCCCGAGTGCGCCACGGGCTCGGCCCTCAGAGACTCTTTTAAGACTTATGTTTTGTGGAAAATCCTTTGGAAACGGTGGATAAAACATCGGAAACTTCTAGTCCAGGCTCTGAGGATGGAGAAGGGAGTGGAACATGTCTGAGCATTGCTTCAGAGGTGGAGCCAACAAGACAGCAGAACATTTTATGAGACAGAGGGAGAGAGGATCTGAACAGGGTCCTGCTGCACAGCTGTCCAGGCCCCCCATGTCCCTGCCACCTCTCCCTGCTGGTTCACGCCACTGCCCTCTTCTAGAAACACCTGCAACTCCCTCCCTGGAGGTCTCCTCTGGTCATAGGTGTGCACATGAGGGTGGCCAAAAATGCCAGCTAGTCATTATCCCTGGGATCTGCTTCTAGATAAAGAAGAACAGGGGGTGGGGGTGGGTGGGTAATGAGCCAGTTTCTTCTTCTGCAGGTGGGCCACACAGTCACCAGAGCCCAAGGGTGGGGTCTCAGGTCCACAGCTGTGACATGCTTGGCAACGTGCCCTGTGCTGGCCTTATCCCTCCTTCTCTCACTGCCCACCTCTCTTACCTATGCTTCCCGGGTCACCTCCCAAATTAGCCAGTTACAACCAAATCCTGATTTCAAGGTCTGCTTCCGGGAAAACCCACACTAAGACAGATGCTTAACTAAAAAAGGGAAGAACTCGTCTTTTTCTGTCACAATTCTTGTCTACTACTTTCTCCTCTTCACAAATACTCCAGTTCCCCTCTATCTGCCTGTTCATGTATCCATCTATCATCTATTGATCAATCATCCATCTATCGATCTGATCTACTTACCTATCTATTCTTTTTTTTTTTTGTCTTTTGTCTTTTTTCCTGACCGGAAACGGGATCGCAACCCTCGTTGTCACGCCCCGTACCGCGACCGGCAACGGGACCACAACCCTCGGTGTTGCACCCGCACCACGCTCAGCCAGTGAGCGGGGACTGGTCTCCACATGGGACCCGAACCCTCAGTGGGAGCGCCGCCGCACTCCCAAGCGGCACACTCTCCAGTGCGCCACTGGGCCGGCCCTTACCTATCTATTCTGATCAAGATAAAGGATAAGAGTATGTACACAAAATGTTAACCATGGTCATTACAGGGTGACACAGATTAAGGGAGTCTGCACGTGGGTGTGTATGTGTGTGTGCACACATGCACACGTGTGCACCCCTTGAGTGTTCAAATTCTCTGAAACAAATATATACCTACTTTCATATTTGGGGGAAACCGTCAATGTTATTTAAATGCTCACTAAAAGACTGACGACCTCATACTTCACTTCCACTCTGATGGCATATTTTACTGGGAAAGGATGACAACTTAACATAAACATAAGTATTCAGCCCTTTTATTCCTTAACAAATTTCCCTTAAGAGGAAAAAAAAAAGTAAAAAGACAGAGAAAGGAATAAGATAACATTTCACTGATGAGCTAAGGCAACGTGAGCTGCTAAGAGGTGGCAGAGCCTAGTTCCTTAGCTCCTGTGTGGGACAGTCCCCTCCCCTGCTACTGGGAGACATTTACTACAGGGACAAATGCCTTCGTCACTGCCATCATTATGACTGTGACTCAGCCTCACCTACACATCACTAAACAGCTCTGGTTTGCTTCTGAATCAGTGACATCTTGGGACCCATTATCACAGACTATTCCATAAAACATACACAGTCACCAACATGCTCTTAAATTTAACTCAAAGACTGAGCTCGAGGTATCTTTGTCAGAAAGATCAGCTTGATTAATGGTGCACTAGAAATTATGCATAAGGGCAAGGCACCAGCTTCCAACCTGACTGGGTCTGTGCACGAAGCAGGATGAGACACTG
>NW_007733492.1:74814-78020 GCF_000696425.1 Galeopterus variegatus
CATTATCACAGACTATTCCATAAAACATACACAGTCACCAACATGCTCTTAAATTTAACTCAAAGACTGAGCTCGAGGTATCTTTGTCAGAAAGATCAGCTTGATTAATGGTGCACTAGAAATTATGCATAAGGGCAAGGCACCAGCTTCCAACCTGACTGGAAGCAGGATGAGACACTGAGCACGATGCAGAGAATCCTAACAGTCCTGCAGCACACAATTCAGCACGATGCAGAGAATCCTAACAGTCCTGCAGCACACAATTCAGCACGATACACCACGTGGCTCCTGTGTGTGGGAGGGGGGGGTTTCAGAGGTGGGTTGAAAATCTCTGATCGTCAGGGTGGACCCTGGCATCTGCTGGTCCTCAGCTAATACTAAGACCTGAGGGAATCCACACAGACACATATTTAGTGATAGTGAGGGAGGGATGGCAAGAAAAGGCCTGGGGCGTGAAGCGTGGCCTGCCTGCTGTCACCCCCCAGGGACAGCGTATGGAGATATTGATGGGTAGAGGGCAGGGGAGCGAGTGGCTGGACAAGGGTCAGGAATGTCTTTGACGCTGTTTCCATAACCCTGCTAGCATGTGACTCTTGTGATTTTCAGAATGACAGGCAGTCGTTTCACTCTCCTTGAAGAGAATTCGGACATCTCTTCCCCGTGACAGCAGACTGATATGACAAACACCCAGCCTCAGTACAGACATCTTCCCACTAATGCCCTGGAAGTGGAGGTGGAAGACCTAAAGCCCACTCCTGCTCTGGCGCGGCAGAAGCTCAGCGGCTCTAGTGAACCGAGAGCCCTGCTTCTGATGCCGCAAGCGCAGCCTCACGAGCCTCGTGGTCTGGGAAATGGCAGCACGCCACTCGGTATAAGGGACACGGAATGTCCTGGTTCTCACCCCCTTTTCCATACCACTTTCCTGTTTCTAAACTCCATTTTCTGCCTTTATCCTCTCCTTCAACATTGGCTTCATTCTTTTCCATCTGCCCCCTTCTTTAGAGAGAAGCACTAGTGAGCAGGAAGAGGGCAGAGTAATTCTGGTGACAGTCCCCAATCACACTCATTCTGGGGCAGCACATTCGGTCTGACCAATAACACTTCGGTGCAGAGTGGCCCCCACGGGTCCTTCTCCATTTGCCCCTGTAGGGCGACCTCTTCCTGCCTTGATCCTGCCCTGGGCTCCATCCCTTGCCCTCTGGCTTCCTGCTGAGCATCGCTGTTGGAGACACTGACAGCAGAAGGGGATTAGTAAGAGATTGGGGGCCCTTTCTCCTCTCAGTCCCTCTCTGCTGTGGAGCTGGTGGTTCTGCCATAGCTCTGTCCCTCTGAGTTTGAAACTTCTACTGGATGGCCCTCCTGGATGGTACAGCCCTCCCGCCTGCCTCAGATGACACTTCTTTCCCCTCCACCTCTCCAGACCTATGGCAGGGAGTGGCTTCTGTAGTTTCTATTGCTGAGTGTGTCCACATCCCCGGCTGGTTACCTTAGTTGTGCACACCAGTCCATGAATAGTCCCTTGGCTAGACTCTCCTTAGTCAAACCTTTCTGGGGGGAGGTCTCTTACCTGCAGAGATTCTGCCTGATGGCGTCGTGCTCTGCCTCGTTGGCCTTGGTGTTGTGGAGAGTGGAACCAGTGCACGGTTACAGGCATGGAGGAAGGGTCAGGAGCCTTTGTGCAGTCCCCATCCTGGGTTCCTTGCATTCAAGCATAAGTATTGTCACTGTCCTTGAGCTGATGGCCTCAGCTTACCTAGGCTTCTCAACTTCTTTTTTCTATTTCAAAAATTATCCCAGAGGTGTTTGCATGGAGACCACAGCAGAAGTCATGTTGGTTGGGCACTGGGTTTTCTCCAGACCTCAAGTGAATGGCTGTGGCTCTCCAGGTGTTGTGGCAAACTTGGCTGGCTGGCACACACCTGCATGGTGGCCAGGAGCCACTCACACTGCTCTGCGTCTGCCGCTCAGAGCCAAGAGCAGCAGGCTGGCGCCCAGGGGACGCACCTTTCGGCTGCTTGTAGTTCTCCCAGATTGCTTCTGTCTGGATACAGACAAGGACTGATTCCCTGGCAATGTTCACGGTTGCTTTGTGGAGTTTGAGCAGACCTAGACAAGGAGGAGGGACAGGCACAGGAAGACTGGACATTTGCCATCACGATCACCAAGCTCCTCTGGTGAGAGCTCCACGGCAGCAGGACACTGCCCCCCTCACAGTCTATCCCTGCTCCTGTTCTGTTTCCTGTAACTCCAGAAGTGACACCCACCCTCGCCACACCCAAACATCCTATTTGACCCTCTCTTTCCCCACCCACAGCAATCACTAATCAACTCTTGAAAATTTCACTTCCTCGACATTCCGGAGTTGGATTTGCTGACCCCCGCCCCATGCTACCCTAGTTTAGTAGGCTGCATTGCTCCTGAAAACCACAACAAACTTCCCCACTGGTCTCTTGGCTCCTATCTTCACCTTCAAAACCATCCTCCATGTTGCTGTGAGAATGATATTTCTCCTCACAGCTGATCACACCACCCTTCAATGCACAGCGCCCCTCAATCTCTGACCTGCTTGCCTGTCCAGTCACGTCACCTGCCAGCCCATCTCCTACCTTCTGTGTCCACCGCTTGCAGCACTTGAACTCCCATGCCAGAAATTTGTAACAATTTACTCTTTGGATTTGCCATTTCTTCTAAATTACTTGACTGTCTCTTCTCCCAAATGGAATAAATAATGTTTTTTAGAACGTTAACTTGTCCTAGCTTCCCACTCAAAATCTAATGTAAAACCCAAATGGTTACGAAATCAATTCAGCCTGACAGTGTGAAATACTACTGAATCACCTGTAATCCTCAGGAGAGGATGGTCTCCTCACAAAGCACAGATTGAGCCCCGAAGCAGAAAGTAGTCAGCAGAGGAGGGAGAGGAAAAGAGATTTCTGTTCCTAAGGCCTCGCATCAGTTATCCTCAAAGCACCTCAACACACATTCTCTCTCTCTCTCTCTCTCTCTGTCTTACACATAAGAATTTTTCTCCGTCAAATGACCACCGACTACTGTCCTGATGTGAATATTCCATGAGTGTGTGTGTGATAATAATAACTTTTCACACAAGCAACCCTACATATTCCCTCAGTTTAAAACACCCTCCCCAGCATTTCTCTTCCTGCAAAATGCTTTCTCATCCTTTAAGATCCTACAATCTGCCACCA
>NW_007733492.1:78073-78807 GCF_000696425.1 Galeopterus variegatus
CAAAGTATTTTTGTATATCTCTACAACAGAATTCATTTATTTAGTAATTTGTTCACCCAATACCCTGCCTCCCTCTTCACAATACTCACTGTCATTCTTCCCTTGCACACCCCACCTGCCAACCTTAAGCCCCCCTAGGATGTGCTGATGTCTTTGGGATGAGGACAAGTGATCTTAACATAGTTAACAAAGGCACAAATGGACTGGTCTTTCCCATATCACTAACCACCCCTAGAAGTGACACACGTCAGTCTGACAGTGGGGCATAGATAACGAATCAGTGCACTGGGAGATCCTAATATATAGAAGATTTCAGTGTACAATAAAGGACTCACTGCAACGGCCATTCACTCTGTGGTAGTAACACTGACTACCAAATGTTTTCCATGTTTGTAATCCTTCAGGCACTGTCTCAGCTCTGAAGGTAGGTGAGGCCAAGTGGCCTAGTCTGAACAAGGGAGTGTAGGCAGATGTGATGTGTATCCCATGAGGACAAAGTATTCAGAGCCCATTAAACACATGGCAATATCGTCTTCCCAGCCAAGGTCAGAAGCATGTTTACAATGCAGTGTCCTTCCTCCTGGGTTCCCTGAGGACAATGGAGAGCAGGACAGAGAACCAGCACCCCCCTCAACCTGTGGTGGACACATAACACAGACAGGAGAGAAACCCATTCTGTGCGTAAAGCTCCTGAAACAGCACTGCGTTGTTGTAGTATAAACCAGCCTGTCCTG
>NW_007733492.1:82271-83710 GCF_000696425.1 Galeopterus variegatus
GCCATTGTCAGGAGGTTACTGTAGAGAGTTGTAAGATCTCTTCCCTGGACAACTCTTTGTATATCTAGGAATTGGGAAGGGATGAGGCAAGGATTTTCTGTGTGGATTAACTCTTCACATGACTGGGATTCATGGCAGAGTGTGCCGTCTTTCTTTTCTTTTTGTAGGTTGCAGACTTGGCTAGTGCAAGGCCTCAAGGCTTGTGCAGGTGGTGATTCCCTAGGAGTATTCCTACTCTGCATTATCTTAGAGCCTAAAAAAGACCTTTATGATTATTTTTCCATCTCCATTTCTAATGAAAAATGTCCATAGACTCCATATCATGGATGAGAAGTAGGTGAGGAAGAGAGAGAACGCTGGTGAGAATGTTTTGAAAACATTCAGCACGACAGACGTCTGTCTGTACTTGTATGTTTCCTCCTTTCCAGCTTTCTCCTTTTGGTTAAGGGAGAGCAACAGCTGTTCCTTGGTTGTGTGCCTTTTCCTTTCATTGGCTTAAAGGCCACATGTCATTTCAAAGAATAGGCAGCTCACGGTAGGTGTATGGAGATGGAACAGAACCATAACCAGCCCCTGGAACATGAGCTCCATGAGGCTGGGACGTGATCAGTCTCAATGACTCGCGAGTAGGGTGAAACACAAAGTAGACCTTTAAAAATATTTGGTGAATGTCTAAGTGAAGGACCCAAATATTCTTATGAATATGCTTCCTGAAACTTCCTGGTAATTTCATGCAGAAGTGTGTGTGTGTGTGTGTGTGTGTGTGTGTGATCAATGGTTTGCCTTTTCCATGACAATTTCTCACTCTAACAGATGTGTTTTTAGTGGTCTTATAACCAGGCTGCAGGTATACAAATATATTCAGCCTGGGCAAATCTGTAAGCAAAACCTAAATAGACCATTCTGGATCTGGAGAGTCATTTTGTATGCGATCTGAGCTGCCAGCCGGCAGTCTTGGAGACCAGCAGCAGCATTCTAATGCACAGCATTGCTGGAACAGCCTGGCAGCCCATGGTGAGATGAGCTCTGGGTAAGCCCCGTGCCATCCATCAAGCCAATAAACTGCACGGGAGTAGAAATGAAGGAGGCTCAGATCACAAACAACTCAGCCTGGCTGTTCCCTGATGTCATGCATGCTGGTAGACAATCCCTGGGTACTGAGCATTCATATGCCTCCAGCTCACAGTTCTCTGCCCCCAATCCATGCTCTTCCTCTGCCTGTCGCCCCCTCTCCTGTGCTGCATATGTGTTATAAAACTGAGCATGTGGCATCTGCTAAATGGTGCGTGGTGTGTGCATGAACAGCCCTGAATAAATAAGGAACAGCTGCACTGGCTCCCTCCTGTTCATGATTTAATGGGGTGCTTTTCTGCAGCATACCGTGACACAGTCCTGGCTCCAGGATATGCTCAGGTGTTCTCCTGGCTGTCTGTGTCATG
>NW_007733492.1:83885-84391 GCF_000696425.1 Galeopterus variegatus
ACCGTGACACAGTCCTGGCTCCAGGATATGCTCAGGTGTTCTCCTGGCTGTCTGTGTCATGGGGCTTGAGAGCCAGGCCTGTGGCCAAATGTTGCTTTGCCTTTGCCATGAGTGAGCTGTGTCTTCACACAACACATCCCTTCTGGAGGTGGATGCTGCTGGTGGTCATGGGCATCCCTTCCATTCATTGTTCAGACTTAAGGAAGTAACTGGACAAGACAAAGAAAATTCGAAAGCAACCATGCCAAGGAGGCTGTTTCTTTTCCACACTAGCAGGATGTAAACAAATTGGACCATGAAGCTGCATGGCCCAGAGATCTGGTCATAGACATTAGCCACAGTGAGGCCACATACAAACCTGATTCTCAGCCAAAGCCTCTGGAGGCCACTCTATCAGGGGCAGGTGCCCTGCAGCCCTCCAGCCAACTTCAGTAGAGGAGAGCTGAGAATTTGCTGATGTGGCCTATGTCATTGCCAGCACTGTGTGTGTGTGTGTGTGTGTGTGT
>NW_007733492.1:84922-86124 GCF_000696425.1 Galeopterus variegatus
CACACTCAGTAACTCAATGATCCCACAGAGGCTCTAGGGGTTATTAGAAAAAAACTCACAGCGTCTGGACTTTATAATATTCTGAGGGACAGGATTACTGTCCACGGCTCCGTGCTGTGCATTTTCCAAACCCTAACTTGTTTTACTATCAAAATAATCCTGTGAGAAGTTGTACCAGTCAGGATAGGGTAGTTTCTTCTGAGGCGATGATACAGCCTTAAGATTTAGTTCCTGTGCACTGTCAGTGCAGTGGGGTGCCAGCCAGCGTCCTACAGCAGCGTCCTTCGTGGACTAGCTTAATGTCCATAGCTGCTCTAACCCTGTGGCACTTTAACATCAACACCTGTTTTCCCACCCTAATAGTGGGGGCAGAGAACATGGGACATCAGGAAACAGTCCTTAATTCTTTCCGGAAAAGTGACACATTGCACCCGCAAAAATAGAACACAAGGTGTTCTGCCCCTCAGAAGGCACGGAGAGCAAATGGAGAACTGGCTGTCCTGGGAAGCCTTGTGAATGGGTCCTGGTGATGTTCTATTACCTCTGTTTTACAAAGAGGGTATGCACTTTGCTATGGTGGCACAGGTGCTAAGAGGTAGACCCAGGCTTCTAGGACAGGTTTTCCCAACCCACAACTCTGCTCTTTACACACTACTAGTGCTCAACACTCATCTCTCTGTCTGTATGTGCAATGTCTCCTGAGGACCAGGACAGCCGTTGTGACTCAGTCTCCCCCTTCCTTTATCAGACAAGTCTCCCCTCAGCTCCCTGCTTCTGCGCTCTCCAGGTCTTCCTGCCCTTCTTCCATCAAATGTCTAAACAGTTTGCGCTCTCACCTCTTTTAGGTCTTTTCGTTATTGAATTCTGAATTAATTCCATTGTGGGCAGAGAGCACCCATTGTAGGACATGAATCTTTTTCAATTTTTTGAGACTTGTCTTACAGCCCAGTATATGAGCTATCTTGATAAATGTCCTGTGTGTGTATGAAAAGAATGTGTATTCTGCTATTGTCAGATGGAGTGTTCTGACAGAATAGTGTGTCAGATCAAGTCAGTTGATAGTTTTGTTCAAATCTTCTATATCTTAACTGATTTTTTGTCTATTTGTTGCATCAGTTACTGAGAGAGGGCTATTAGAATCTCTGTGTAATTATGGATTTTTTCATTTTTCCTTGTAGTTCTCCCAGGTTCCTCTTTTTTTT
>NW_007733492.1:86215-87690 GCF_000696425.1 Galeopterus variegatus
CAAGTCAGTTGATAGTTTTGTTCAAATCTTCTATATCTTAACTGATTTTTTGTCTATTTGTTGCATCAGTTACTGAGAGAGGGCTATTAGAATCTCTGTGTAATTATGGATTTTTTCATTTTTCCTTGTAGTTCTCCCAGGTTCCTCTTTTTTTTTTCATGTCTTTTGAAACCCATAAACAGTTCAGACTCATATATTATCTTGATTAATTGACCCCTTTATCCTCCTTTAAGCTTTGTAATGATATTTATTTTAAAATCTACTTTGATATTAACACAGTCACTCAATATCTCTAGTTTTCCTTTGATTGGTGTTAGCATTGAATACATTTTCCAACTTTTTCCTCTTAACCTATGTGTGTCTTTTTATTTAAACTGTTTTCTTATAGATAACATATAGATGAGTCCAGCTTTTTTAATTCAATCTGACAATCTGTCTTTTAATTAGAATGTTTAGACCACTTATACTTGATGAGGTAATTGATGTGGTTAGATTTAATTCTGTTATCTTGCTTTCCATTTCTCCTGGTTTTGTTCCCTTCCCCTCTGTTATTTTTTTAATATCATTTGAATTAAGTCAATAATTTTCTCTGATTTCATTTTTTCTCCTTATTAAGTATAACTAGTAGGGTTAGTAGTGTACATCCTTAGCTTATCACAGAATTCCTTCAAGTGATACTCTACCATTTTGCATATCACATAGGACTCTTCCAATAGTATACACTTTTACTTTTCCCTCCCAACATTTGTGTTGTTATTAACATATTTCACTTTTACATTTCATAAACCTCATACTACATTGTTACTACGTTCATTTGAAAGTCAATAATACTTTAAAGAAATTTAAATAATAAGAAAAAATATCATATATGTATACCCACATAGTTACCATTTGGGGGGCTCCTTCTTTCCTTTGTGCAGATTCGTGTTACCTTAGGGAATTATTTTTGCTCTTCCTAAACATTTTGCTCTTTCTTTGAACATTTCTTCTAGTACATGTTTGTTTGTCATGAGTTTTCTGAGCTTGTATGTATACACCAAAAGGTTCTTGATTTATTAAATATATTTTTTAGAAAAAAAACTTTTTCTTTTTCTTTTGGTACCTTAAAGATGTTCCACTATCTTCTCACTAACATTGTTTCTCATGAGAAATTTGCTGTCATCCTTATCTCAAGTTTTCTGTACGTATCATGTATTTTTCCCCTTCCGGCTGCTTTTGAAATGTTCTCTTTATCACTGGTTTTGAACAATTTGATTGTAAGTGTCTTTTTGTAGTCTTATTCATGTTTCTTGTGCTTAGGATTTTTTGTGCTTCTTGAAACTATGAGTTTATAGTTTTCATCAAATTTGGAAAAATTGGGGGCACTATTCTTTGAAATACACTTTCTGACCACCTCTCCTGTGTATATGAAACTCTAGTTACACATATAATAGAGTTTTTGAGCCTGGTTGGTGGGAACAGGCACTATTCTCAGC
>NW_007733492.1:88343-90793 GCF_000696425.1 Galeopterus variegatus
TTTTCATCAAATTTGGAAAAATTGGGGGCACTATTCTTTGAAATACACTTTCTGACCACCTCTCCTGTGTATATGAAACTCTAGTTACACATATAATAGAGTTTTTGAGCCTGGTTGGTGGGAACAGGCACTATTCTCAGCTCTGTGTGCACAAACAGTACTATTCCTCTAATCCTTTAGGGTGATTCTTTCCCTAGCCTCAGGTACTTTTCTCATCTGCATGTACTGATCACGTTCTTTATAAAGCTTTCCCAGTCAGCCCTTTAAAAAAAATGAACACTGCTCAGTTCCCATCCATCCAGATCTCCTCTCATGCTGTTATTTTCCATAGCAGTTATAACCTTCTGACATAATAAGCTACATAAAGATATGGGTTTGAAACTGCTTTGTTCTCTGCTATATCCCAGCATCTAGAACAGTGCCATGCACACAAGAGGTACTCAGTAAGTGTGTATAAAATAAGTACATAAATAATTGAATATTTGAATAAATCATTGAGTGAATGCATGACTGGATAAACAATTAAAAGAATAAATTAATAAATGGATATATTCCTCCAGGAAGATTGATATTCTTTCTTATATCAATGCAAATTGATCATATTTAAATAGATAGAGGTTCTTCTTTCTTTTTTATAAGATTAATGCTCTTGGACTATTCTTTGTTTATACACAGAACCTGCCATGTATGTCTCAGCCTTGGTTCTGGAACCCAGCAGGGGACCAGAGAAGAGATGTAAGACATCCCAGTACTTAGGAGTGGATGACTGGTAGGTGGTTTCTTTACCCATGGTATGTGCAGAAAAAAAATCTAGAAGCTCCATGTAGATCCAACTGATGTAGCACTCCCTAATGTGGGGGTAAATCATGAGCAAGTATACACCAAACAAGAAAAAGCAGGTTCAGGGTAGACTGGAAAGAGAATAAAAATGAGTCAGAATGGCATAGATAAATAAAAGATGAATTGAGGAGTAAGGAAAACAGGAGAGAATATGAGGATCAGGAGGAGGACACATGTGGACCCCAGGACCTGACCAATTCTGTTGAATTGTTTCCAAATGCTCTTCCTCCTGGAGATTTCTGACACAGCCTCTCCATCCATCTCTCCCAGGTTGCCATAGGAACATTTATGCTTTTCAGGCAATGAGGTGCTAGTCTGTGCTCAGAAGACATGAATGTTGCATGAATAGGGCCAACATGTTTCTTTGCTTCGAGATGGCTATTTGGAAAAGAAATACTCTAGGAATAAGGTTTAGGCTGAACGCTAATGTCCCAGATCAGGTAATTGTAAAATATAATGCCTGGGCCTTTCTGGGTTTGGTGGAAAGCCCTGCACATCTACAGTGAATTATATATTTGGCTGCAAAAAATCATTCATAATTTGAAAAGTAAAATTCAGAAATGCCAGCATATTTAAAACAGTTTTTAAAATAATAGACATTTTCCAGACAAAGAAAAATAATATTTTTAAAAACTTATGATTGTGTAACAAAGAGTAACTTTTTAAAATAACAATTTCTGACACTTGTATTGCATTGATATCTATAAAACCTCACTAAAGAGCAATAACTGCCAACATTTGTTATGGAAAAAAACTTTCAAAATGTGACTCACTTTTAAGTATATTCTTTGAGATGGATAGTCATCTATCATCTAAATAATTTTCTATGCTTTCAGAACAGAGGTCAAAATGATCATTTATTGAACCTGATTCTGATGTGAAATTCAGTCAACTGCAGATATTTTGGTACAATGTCATTTCTTATAGAGTACTGATGATCCTGGTGAATTTGGAACATCTTACATAAAACCACAAATTATTGCTTTGGTATCAAAGAGAAAATCTGAATACTATGATCCATTTTTCTCTCTTCTTTACAGCTGTAAATATCATAGCAAATTGGAGTCTCCAGACTGTGTACATATATTTGCAGCTCATTTGATCAAATCTTGATTCCTGGACTCGTAGCATTTATCAGTGCACTCCAGAAAGGGTACAAAATGACTCCACAGTGTCTTCTTGAATTTATCTTGAGTGGGTTTTTTAAGTAGATGCTTTAGCCATTAGCTAGTGGGTGACCTGTACAGTGGCCAGCAATATTTTCTCTGAACCTCAGACATGTGCTTAGGAAATTCTTCAACTCTGATATATCTTGGCAGCAGCAAAACAGTCTGGAAATATCATCAAAGTGCATCATTTCACTGCCTCAGTCACATCTGTAAGGGGAGGGGTACAGAGCTGGTAGAATTGGGGGGCATTCTCTCCTGGGCCTTGCCCATTTTATCTCCTTCTCTTTTCATTTATCATAGAAGTTTATTCCAAAATAATCCTAACTCATTTAGGATTTGTGCTATTTATCATTCCTAATTAGGCTGAAATTTGGGATCCTTGTATGTTCCATAGAATTGC
Organism: Galeopterus variegatus; assembly: GCF_000696425.1. Lineage (NCBI taxonomy): Eukaryota > Metazoa > Chordata > Mammalia > Dermoptera > Cynocephalidae > Galeopterus > Galeopterus variegatus. The sequence continues at coordinate 90,753 of NW_007733492.1, forward strand.
CTATGGACTCAATTGTTTTCATTGGGAATACAATTAAAATT
>NW_007733492.1:91459-93557 GCF_000696425.1 Galeopterus variegatus
AAACACATTAACCATGGCTGCCTTATCAGTGTCTGAACACACCCACTTGATGGGGTGGGGCACCTTCACCCTGCCTGTGCCAGGGCCAGAGGGAGCGCAAGCCCAAGGCCTCCCTGTCCAGAGGCTGGGCTTGGGCACACCCAGTGATGGTGCAGGGTAGATGTGTACACAGGGAGGGTCTTCAGCACCACCTGCCTCCCTGGGGCTCCCTGATCCGAGCCCCTCTTTCACCCTTTCCAAAATACTTTTAAAGAAACAAACAAATAACAAAAAATAAAAAACAAACCCTCCTCTATTGTTCAAAGGGGGTGTTATTTTGGTTAGAAAGTAACTTGGATTTAGAGGTAACATCCTTTCTACTCAGATCAGCTCCAGGACTCCCTCCTAGCCAGACTTTTGACCAGAGAGCACTCACCTGTGGGCAGGTGTCCCTCTCTTACACAGTAACTGCATGTCAGAACAGTTACATGTCACCACAATTAAATCATATTCTAAGCAAACTAGGTAAGCTCACTAGGTAAAGCAACTAATTAATGGATAGTTGTGCGAAGTGGAAAATTGCTGATTTGCCTGTTTTTGATGTGCGATCTTTGTCATGTTTGCATACATCAGAAAACATTCAGAGTGTACTGGATTCGGTCTCAAAATTAGGAAGAACAATTGCAGTTTTATCATTCTATTAAAGCTTAACTTTCTCTTCCCCAACTCATTTTCGGCAATGAGATTTTTAAACCTAAAAGTAAAACTTTTATTCTTCTCAAAACTCATCTTGATGGTTTCCACCTTAGTGATTTGGTATGTTTTGACATAACACTCAACTGTCAAATCTTTCTTCTGCCATTGAATTGTGTCCTTCCCTAATGTGTATCGTGGAGATGGTGTCTTCTGACTTTGTCCAAATGCTGCAGAAAGCAAAGCCACAGGGATTTGTTCTGGGGAGGCAGGGCCCAGGACAGCACCTGCACAGAGAACCTACCGATCCATGTTTGGGGAAGGAAGCGAACTGTTGTTGAGTCAATACTGCACCCTCTGAGTTCAGCAAGCTTCTTGGTTCATGAAACACTGGTGTCATCTATGCCCTCCCACCCTGGGCAGCCTCACCGAGCCCACAGGGGAGCTGCAGGTCATACTAATTCCTGAAGATGGTTGTACCTTTTTCTTCCTGTTTTCTACTTAAAGTTGTGCTGGAAATGAGCTCCTGTCATGCCTATGTTACTAAGCTTATAACCAAAGCAGAATACTGCTGGGTAAAAAAAATAAAATCATCAATGAAATCATCTCTTCTCTGGAGGAAAACAAAAACAGGAGTGACAGCCACACAGTCCAGAGAAGCCAGCAAGAGTTCTAGCCTCCTGCTTTTGAATTAAATAAACAAGTATTATGTGAGGTTGAGTTTAAGACTTTTGTGGGAGAGGGTAGAGGTTCATTTATATACCTTCATTTGTATAACACCTTTGTTGATATAACTGGCTTATATGAATATAGAAAGACCTACTACCTGTCAGAAATTTGAATTTTCAGATTCCTGAGTGNTGTATGTTCCATAGAATTGCCTATGGACTCAATTGTTTTCATTGGGAATACAATTAAAATTATGATTTTATTGAGATTGAAATTATTGAAAGTACATTAAAATTATAATTACAGGATTGCTTGAATTAAAGAGTGAACGGTGAAGTGAGGAAGGAAGGGGTACCAAACTTACTTAATGAGATTTGATGATTTGCATAATTAAGTGTAATGGAACTTAAAAAGTGGCAGCTACTTGGTTCATGTCAGGGTGGTTTTTAAGGTATGAGCGTGCATATCTACCCTCTTCCAGATTTAGAAAAGGTGTAAAAATGATGTTTTACAAACTTAATTACTAAAAGCAAGGAATGTCTGGATTAAAAAAATATTTACATTCAACCCCTTCCCTTCTCCCTGAAGGAAATGCAAGAGGTTTCTACACATACAGGCAGGGGCAGAGGAGCAGCTTCGTGATTAGAAAGTGTGGCTTCAAAATCATTAGCTTGTCAGCAGCACTGCAGAGTTGCTAAACACATTAACCATGGCTGCCTTATCAGTGTCTGAACACACCCACTTGATGGGGTGGGGC
>NW_007733492.1:93637-110035 GCF_000696425.1 Galeopterus variegatus
GGCCTTACCTCCCCTGGTGACCGTCCCTGAGGACCCCCTCCTTAACCCAAAGGCACTTCTCAAGCATCTGCTGGAATTTAGAAAATAGAACAGAGGCTTCCGTTTTCCTCTGGGTTCTAGATTCCCATGCCTGGTGACCTGAATGAGCTTTAAGGGCTCCCACCGCCCTCCTGGGTGGCCTCGTCAGCCTGGGCTGGGCTGGAGCTCAGACCTCTGCTCTCCCGGAAAGCTCAGTGAAGCTGCTCCGGGGAATGGTGAGCTGTCCTCTCAGACATGGCATGGGGCAGATTGGGCTGGACTTTGGCTCTGAGGCCAAGGCTTCAACCGGCAGGCAGACGCCCTTCCCCTGACAAGGCACGCCACCACCAAGGGCGCCCTCCAGGACGCCTTCCACCCTGCTCTGGGGCAAACTGGGTGAAGGAGTCTACTGCACCTGGAAAGGGAACGTGGTGAAGAGACACGGGAACTAGCTGGAGAATCTGCAGGTGAAGGATGGACATGGCATGACTTGGTTACTTCATGTTTTGGGGAAAAAATGAACTTTATTATCCCCCGTGAATGTTTGCAAGGAGATAAAGGAAATAAAAAATAAAAGTAAAAGAAAAGAAAACTTTCAGTTTCTAAATTTATGTATAAAAGGACGGCTGGCTTGAAATTTGGGTGTTTTGACTTGGTGTGATGTAAGTACTGGTTACAATCTGCGCTTGGACATTTCTAACCCAAGACCTGGCTGAGTTTAGAGGAGAGATGAAGCCTGGTGTGGCTGTTGCCTCAAAAACCAGACACGGCCCAGAAAATACAACAAACACCGAGAGATCCAGCAAGAAGCGAGGTGGGAGGACTGAAGAGCAGGGAAGCTAGTCTCGTCCAGCAGTTGAGGTGTGACTGGAGCAGTGAAGAGCAATCGAGTGCGGGTGGAACTGGAGGCTTGGAAAGAAAGGCTCGCCAAGCTGTCTCTGAGAGACACTGCTGCATTTCAAACCTGGAGATGCAGGTCCCAGTCTGTATGAGACGCCCAAAGTCTGAAACCCCAGACTTTCCATTGCTGCTGTTAGTCCCTGAACTCACCTACTTTGGCATATACAGTTTACGTACAAGCAGTTTGTCATTTTAATCATTTCTGAGGGTGAGGCTGAAATGTGTCTTTCTGTTATCTATATTTATAGCCTTTACTGTTGGGAAAAATGGAAAGCTTTGGACGTTCATAATGAAAGAAATTACAAAAGCCAAAAACTTTTGGATACTGTGAGAGTCCCTCAGCAAATTTCTTCCATTTTTTTGGTCAGAGAAAAATGCAGGTGTGTTGTAGAAATGGCCGTGGCCTTGGCCCCTTCTGAAAGCTCAGTTGAGCTGGGGGAGTCGTGTGGAGGAAGGACACAGCAACGGGGCCACTTTCTTCAGTCGCTACAGTCAAAGGACCTCGTGTCCTGCAGTGTCAGCCTCTCTCTTTCTCCCAGTTTTATCTTGGGAGGTGGATGAGAAAGGAAAGGATATTATATCTGGCAAACTTAAGTTGTGTTTCTGAGTCTCCGGCCTATACTCATAGAAAATCATACCTATTAGATTTCCGTCACAGCCATAATAAATTACCACTGATGAAGAAGTTTAAAACATCTCAAATGTGTCACAGTTCTGTAGGTCAGTGTACAACATGGGTCTCACGGAGCTAAAATCAAGATGTTGGCAGGCTGCTTTCATTCCTACCTGGACACTCAGGGGGAGAATTTATTTTCTTGTCTTTTCCAGCTTCCAGGGGTTTGGTCAATTATATTGTTGGAAGAACTCAGCTCCTCGAGGTTGCAGGACTGAGGTCCCCGTTTTTGTGCCAACTGTCAGAGAGGGCCACTCCCAGCTGCTCCAGACTGGCTAAGAGCCCACTTTCTGTATCTTCAAAGCACGTCGAAGCTCTCTGACTTCTCTGTTTCTGAGGGCTTACGTGATCAGATAGCATCTGCTCAGACAATCCGGGATCATTTCCCCATCTCAAGATCCATAATCTTAATCTCATCTGTAAAACTTCTTTTGCCAAGTGAGGTAACATAGTCACAGGTACCAGGGATTATCATGCATGTGGGCATCTGGGGGTGAGGGTGGGGGGACATTATTCTCCCTACTGTACTAAGAATTTAATAACAAACAGGATTGTAAGGCTAATATTTACCTTGCATACTAGCAGCAAGACTGTTATGCTGATTGTAAATATTCTTACTTATCTAACATACTTTCTAAAGACTTTACCTAGTGGGGTCATTAGGATTTGGCTGGAATTATTAAAATTGAATTGTTTTAAAATATATTAGATAATCTACTCTTCTTCCTAGTTCAGACTGATCTCACTATTTGCTGACACGAGGTATTAGTTGAAAGCTACCACACACCAGTGTATGCCTGAAGTCTGGGCCCTGCTCACCTTGATTCCCAATACTTTCCACTAAGGAGGTCCTGTCATTATTCGTAATCTCTTATTTTTCCTTCAGTGTGCTTGTTTATTATCTGCCTTCCCCACTGGAAGTTAAGAGGGCAGTGGTCACCTGTGTTTTATCACTGAGCACCCAAGTGCACTGTGCCTAGAGAAAAGCAGGTGCTTAGTAAACATTTGCAATCTACAGATACGAGATTGCACGAGTGAACGGTGTGTGGAGAGGTGAATCAATGATGGTAGAATATTTCTTGAATTGAGAGGTGTTTTCAACCAGATAAAATCTGGCTTTGTTTTGCTGTCTACCTTAAGTGAATCATTGTGCAGTACATGCATGTACTGAAACGACTCACTGTACCCCACAAACATGTACAAATAAATGTTAAAATATTTTGAATATATATTTTTTGAAATCTGGATTCCACTCAAAACTTAGATTCTATGATTCTTCTAGTCTCACTATATTAGGGAAAATAATCTTTCCCATTGTATAGCTGTATGATTTTTAAACATTTTCACATCCATTATTTCCTGTAGTTTACACAGTACCACTGACATTGTTGCACTCTCTTTGTCCTCACACGGATTTTCCACCTCTCTCCCCTGGGTGATGGAGATGCAAAGGATTACTCAAAGCCCATTTCCTCTGAGACACCCCAAAGGGGTTAACTTCCTGGACACTCAAGAAAGATGAATTCCTCCTTTGGGAAATTAACACTGAACTGGGGTTCTGTCTCAGTATTTATTCTCCAGGCCAGAAAGTTACAGAAAAGCAACATAGGTGGAGTTGTTGGTAAGTATAGTTTAACAATAAAGGCTGGTAACATCAGTGAAATAACAAAGTGACATTCCATAATGCAATTTGCAAAAGGTTAAGTCAATCCACCAACAAAAGCTTGTTCTTAGCAAATACTGTGTTTTCCTACAGCAGCTTCCTCAGTATTTTTACATAACAATAAAGCATCTTTCTTAACATATTAATCAGTAGGTTAACCTGCTCTCAAGGACATCTATCCTTGAGAGCCCGCAACTTTGCTGTGTTACAATTCTATGTCCTCGACAGAGACTTTAGCCTGGGGAAAGTTTCCTGTCTTTTGCAAGGTTAACATTTCCATATGTTATTTTAAAAGTTAGGCTAAACCTGAAACTACAGGGCTTTGGAAACTAGGCCCTGTGAAATACATTTGCTTTATAAATGTTAGTATACTCCACAGACATAACCAGGGTAGATATCATCTTTCTTTTAAACATTAGAAAATGGAGACTCAAAAGCTAGTTAGTTTGAAAGATACATTTGTTCTGTATTGAGTATCATTCAGTCAACCCCCAATCAGGCTATGGCACCCCACACATGTACAAATGTTGATAGCATATGTGCATCTAACTTCCAAACCCTGGTTTCATAAACTGGAAATGAAGTTTTCTGAACTCCAGAGGCGAGTCCCAAGCCCCAGAGACAACTGTATGGAAGAGTGGGAACTTCAGGGTGTTTGGCCGTCTCATCCAGGGCTGTCTCTTATGCTTGGGCAAGATCTTTTTGTTTACATTATGGAAACACTAATACTACATTTACAGGGTCGGAGGAAGACAATGTATCTAAAATACCCAGGTAAAGGGACTGAAGCTCTCTAAAAAGTTCAAAGTCCAAAATTACAGTTTCTATATATTGAGGGCCAGGCTTGGGGCTCTCAGGATGTGTCTTGGCATCCCCAAAGCCACTGCAGAGAATGACCAAACCACTTACTCCAGTCTGAGGGGGTACCGTGGAGATGGGGACCAGAAGCCATTGTCACATCTAGTGGAGAGCCATGCTGAGGCTGTTTGTTCTGTCTCCTCCTTCCTCTGAAAACCCCCACAATGTGTCTGCATGTTTCAGCATCCGACTTCTTTATACTACTTTTGCCATTTTTTCTGTCTTTTCTACAGTCAAAAGTAAATTCATCTAGGAATTAATTTTCCTGGCAAATGTAACCCTCATGCTTCCAGTTGCATGAAGGCACTTTTTCTGTTTCTTCAAGGGAAAACAGCCCTCAACTCCTGCCCTTCCAAAAGGTCCTTGAGCACCTCCTTCAGACCCAGTGAGAAGCGGTACCTCTTCCATCCTCCTCTCTCCAGCAAGACGATGTATTTCAGGACACTTGCTTGTGTAAAGCTTTGTTTCTTGAGAGAATGGTGCTCTGTGTTCCAAGGGCCTGTACCTTGATTAGTTTGCATCATGTCAACTTCTTCTGGAGATGATTTGTTCTACGTCACCAGATTTAAGCATCTACAAGCTGCTACCAGAGGAGCTGAGGGGCGTCATGGTTTCCTGTCACATAAAATGTGCACCACAAGGAGGTGAGCAGCCCCATAGCGGCACAAGACTCTTGTGAATCCCTGACATCTGTACTCACGGATCCTGGAACATGCTTATATTTTCTCATTGTTATCATTTCAGTGCCTGTTTTTGAAAGCCACCCTGGCTGTTAGGGAGTATTAACCAGGATAAAGTGTTTCCATAGAAACCTCCTAGTGAAACATATTGGGCAAATCTTCATTTTGAATCTTGTTCATAAATAATCATTATGGGTGTGTTTTATCTTTATATTTCAGGATGGGATAGGAGAAGAAGGAGTAAAGGGGAAGAGGAAGAGGGGGAGCAGGAGGAGAGGAGGAAGAGAGGGAGAGGAGGAGGGGGGAGGAGAAATTTGTTTTTGGCTATTGAGTTTATGTCAAGCTTATTTTAGCAAGATCTTCCTCTAAGAAACATTGCCATATTGATGAAGTCCCTAGAAGCTTTTCCCTAAGCAGGTCCTGGCTCAGTCCCTAAGCAGTGCCCACAGTTGGAAAACCTGCTCTGTGAAGTGGCCTGTGTAGACGTGTAGGGGGGGGACCCTGTGGTTGAACCATGGCTTGCTGACAGCTACAGCCCGATCATGTATGTGCTCCTTACGTGGAAACTGAGTGCTGCATTGGACTGAGCTGACTGAGCACATCATGATTTTACACTCCGTCTCTCTCCATCAGGTCCACCAAGCACTCAGAGCAAAATGCAAACACACATGCGCCTTTCAGGTGGATGGAATACCTGCCTTCACAGTTACATGAGGACACACTAAACGAGTAAGATTCCTGTTGTGAACCCCAGTGATTCACACGGGTGGGTAACAGATGGAAGGATTTGCATTATCTATCTGTGTAGAATTAATATGGCTGCATTAGCAAGACATTGTCATATGCACTGTAACTAGTTTAATTGGTCTTTAGTTCTGATTAACGCAGAAGCTCATTAGGTCCACACTACCTGTAGTCTCTAGGCATATTTTGTAAAATAAGTTAGGCATGATAATTGGTGTTCTTCTGAAGGTTTTTTTAGAAGGACTTCTGCAAAACATGTCACAAAAGTTTCAAGATTGACATTTTTTCCCTTTCTAATAGATTTCATTTTTATAGCATTCTTAGGTTTGCAGAGAAGTTGAGCAGAAAAAGCACAGAGAGTTATCATTTTGCACCTGGTGTCTCTCTCCCTGAATGCTGTTCCCTTCTCTCCAGGCTCCTCCGCTGCTCATCCTTCAAGTCTGCCCTGCAAGACTTCCTCTTCTTCTGGAGGCCCTCTCCACTGTGGCAGGCCAGAACCCAGCCTCTGGTACTATCTCACAGTCCTACTCTTTTCCCACATTTGTGACTAAACTATCGTCTGAACAATGAACCAGTCAGAATTCTTAGTTGTAAGCTGCAGAACGACCTCTGGAAGATTCAGGCAGAAAGGGATTTTATTTTATTTTATTTTATTTTTGTCTTTTTGTCTTTTTTCTGTGTCTGGCACTCTCAGACTCTCAAGAGCTGAAGCATGAGGGATGCGCTGGGTATAGTCAGACACTGTGGACGGCAGGGACCCGTGGGCAGCACGTAGCTCCTGGAGCTGAGACAGCCACCAGGCAGGGCTTGGGGCTCATGCTGGACATGAGGCCATTCCCACCCCATGAACTTGACCTTCCTGTAGCTCGGAAGCATCCTACAATGTCCCTTGCATCCCACATAAACCTCTCATGTGGGAGATAAGGATATGTGTCTGTGCCCTAGATCTAAGAAAGCTGGGAGACTGAGCCAGGGGAGGGAGTTACCCAGGTAAAGGGAGGCATGTCGAATGCTGGACAGCCAAGCAGAGACTGGACAAAAAACCCACTGAATACAATTATTTAACTTCTATCCCCCTCACTGTTATAAGTTCCATGAAGTTAGGGACTGTGAATCCCTGTGAGTCTCAGGATTCAATAAATAGTGCAGCCTTGAGCCACAAACAAATGAGCAGATGTTTCAACAGTGTAATGCACCTGACTGCAAGTTTGTGGTGGTGATTAGTATCCTTGTTATTATTTGCTGTAATTTTCATGGTCCTAGGTTCCAGAGCTCACTGGCTGCTTCATATTTACCATTTAACGGGCTCGTGGCCTTGGGTCAGGTTCCCAACACAAAGTTCCTGGTGTTTGCTTTTCCTGGCCCAAACGGTGGGCCATTCACAATCTAAGAACCCAAAAGAGTTTCTAAATGTCAGCAATAACCACAACAAAGGAGCTGAACTGTACATATTTAAGGGGATTTTTTTTTTCACGGCAGCTGTAACAGACACTGTACAGAATTGCAAGTGGCTACTTGGAGATAGCAGAGTCCAGGCAAGGATGCCCAGCTGCCCTTCTGGGCTCCATGTGCTGAATGTGGTATTGGAACAACCCCATAGTAGCTGTACTACTTAACCATAAAAAAGAACTTTTATTTTAACACCACTAGCTAGAAAAAACAATTAAATGCTTGGACCAACAGGTAGTCATTTGGCAGAACACCAAATACATCTGCGGGTTTGTGTAAGTCCAGCCTGGAGGCAGGTAAACAGACTAAATTGCCCCTGTAGAACCTATGAGCTTTTATGATGATATTATGATTAATGTACAATTGGACAACTCGATAAACTGGCAAATGATTTATTTATCTTAAAGTTACAAAAGAAACAATTTTCTCTTTTTACAAAGGAAAAGTGACTCTGCCAATAAAAACACCACAGCATGGAAGCTCATCTGTAGGAGCACACGTGACCTTGTTTACCCTTGATTTGCTTTCTCCACTGTGCAAATTTAGGGCCTGACCCACACAGGCACATGCTCACCTTCTTATTGTGGACGCTGCTGATCAGGTAATGGATTGAGCTGCAGCTTATCCTTCCATCTCTGGGCTCCTTAAAATAGGGACCATGCACTGGGCTCACTTTGAATTACCCATGATATCTATAATAGATCTATCTGTCTGTCTATCCATCCTTCCATTTACCTATGTATTCATCTAGTTGTAATTAAAAATAATGTGTAGATGAATGTCCAATAAAAATATAGACAATGCATATTCTCCATAATGTATAAAAAGTATTTTGCAGTTTTCTTATTTCAAGAAATTTATTTACCTTCCAACATTCAGAGACTCATAAATTCATACAGTCAAGAGGCCCTCTGTGATCACAGAATATCTACTGTGCCCTCCTTATCTCTAAAATAAAGAAAGAGAAGCTCAGAGAGAAGAAAGAACTTGCCCCAAATTACGCAACTTCTTAATGGCCTGCTGCAATGAGAATGCATTTGAACCCCATCATCTTGCTTATATTTATTTCAGTGGTGTGTCACACAAGAAGAAGTCAAATGTCACTTTTCTGTCTGTAGGGAAAATATAGGAAATGGTCAGGGCTCCCTCGGATGTTGGGAATCTTGCCAAACCTTTGATGTAAATATGTAACTGTGCATTGCACCCAAGTGTTTCTTAGGTATTGTCTGTGGATGTGTGTGGGCACCCAGGTGTCCTGGGTTATCAGGCTTGAGTGTAAAGGATGAATAGCTCTGATCCATAGTGCCACCACCCCACCCCTGGCATGCCCTGGGGTGGGGCACAGGGAGGCCACTACTGCTGCTGAAGGCTGTTGCTCCCAGGGCCCCTGGGACCCCTCCCCCCAAGAGGCCACTGCTGCTGCTGCTGCTGAGGAAGCCAAGGACTGATCTCATGTTGTCCAACAATGGCTCTCAAGATCTTTCCCAATTACCTAGCTTGTGGACCTGTGTGTGAAGGGTCTGGTGAGCCAGCCAGGCATATGAGAGGTCTGTGAGCCAGTCTGTATATGAGGGACCTGTGACCCAGTCTATACAATGGGTTTGAAAGGTCTATGAGCCCTAGTCCTAGCAATACAATTGGCTACGTCAGCAGGATTCCAACAATTGCCCTAACCCTACACTGTCTCAAGTGAAAGATTTTCTACTTCAGCAAGGTTTGCATGAGGCAAAGCAGCAAGGGTTATCTGGGGAAGGTTTTAAGCTGTTCCCCTGATTGCGGTCCCACCAAAGGTGGCCCGAGTAGGCACAGGGAAGGGACGCTGTGCCCCAGATGCTGGGATGGGAAGAAGTACTGCTGCTAATGACAGAGATGTCCTTGTCCTCTTCGTTGACACCCATTTCACCCTGGACTCTGTGTTCATGAAGATAAGACACTTATTTTCTTCTGCTTTTCTCACCTGGGATGAGCTTTCTTTTCCACAGATGAAAACTGCTGTTTCTTCTATAATGAGGCCCCAGTTCATCATTATTTCATTTCTGTTTCTGTTTTCATTTCATAGTATTCAAAGATTATGAGTAATATCATCTCATTAATTCGTTGCTGGCAGGAACAAATATTCAGAGATGTCTAATTATGATGACTTTGGCACCGATCGTTGGCAGACTCTGGGGAATTTTGTATGTAATTTTTAAGTATCTGGGCCTGTGGAAACCTTTTACAAAGCAAGCCACCAAATTACCTCTAACTGCTTTTAAATCGTTGGCAGACTCTGGGGAATTTTGTATGTAATTTTTAGGTATCTGGGCCTGTGGAAACCTTTTACAAAGCAAGCCACCAAATTACCTCTAACTGCTTTTATTATGTTGAGCAATTTTCTTTCCATGGCAGTGCATAGAGTATTACACAGGATGCCAAAATGGCTGCAGCCAGATGGTTATCTAAATATTCTTTGAGTGTTCTGGAAAGTATAATTGTGCCAAACAGGAGAGAGAAGTTTTTAACTGTCTCACAGCATCCCTAACATGGCCAAGGCTTCTCAGTTGGGAGAGATGGTTCAGTGAAAACTCCTCCAAACATTGATGGACTCACCCCACAGCACAAATTCTATCCACAGTTCCTCTAGGTGACAATTGCCAACCCGGGAGCATGGTATATAAACAGAAACAGGCTCTGGGGAACTCTCTGAACTATACTATTTTATTTAATAAAATGCAAAAGTTTGAGCCCATAAGCTGACAGTTTTAGAAATAATTTTTACTCAACCAACAGGAACAATCTCCAAATAGATAGCTAAGACTAAATGACCACATCCCCCCATTGTGTGTGCCATCAAGCATACATTTGCAATGACATCCCAGGGATTTGTCATGGCTAATGGACTCACCCCACAGCACAAATTCTATCCACAGTTCCTCTAGGTGACAATTGCCAACCTGGGAGCATGGTATATAAACAGAAACAGGCTCTGGGGAACTCTCTGAACTATACTATTTTATTTAATAAAATGCAAAAGTTTGATCCCATAAGCTGACAGTTTTAGAAATAATTTTTACTCAACCAACAGGAACAATCTCCAAATAGATAGCTAAGACTAAATGACCACATTCCCCCATTGTGTGTGCCATCAAGCATACATTTGCAATGACATCCCAGGGATTTGTCATGGCTGAGCTAAAAGCAGGATAAAACCAGTTAGCAGTCCTAGAAATGTTAATCGTGAGCAAGTGAAATAAAACAACTGTAGCTTTTAATAAGAATAAAGCATCTCTGAGCTTCATATTAAATTATATAATGTTTTCCCCATAATTAAAACTCCAGATACTTTCTTCCATTTAACTTCACACTAGCTCCATAAAAGCATTGTCAAATAGTTTTATAAACTATTCTGGGGATTCTGAAGTCACTTCACAAGTGATTTCTTAGGTATTTAAAGTCCAAGCTGATTATGGAATTATACTGTAAGTGTCCACAGAAGCAGAGAAACTAAAGAACTTAAGACATCAACGTCACTTTATGCCATCCTCTTATTTCAGAGGTCACTGCTGAAGTCTGGTTTTTTTTAGTGTTAATATAATAAAATTTATATGAATAGATCACCTTTCATCCTAATAACCATCCTCACATATTGCATCATTTTGTACTCAGAAAGATAGGTCTTTTTTTTTCCACTTGAAGGTTTTTGTATGTCACCATAATAGGAGTTCTGAGCAAGTTTAATTGCAAAAAAATAGAATTGCAATTGATCTTTCTGCATGGACTGTTCATTTGCTTAGCCAATAAGTATTCATGAAGTTTCCCTCCATTGTGTCTTTCTAGAGATACTGCATGATGAGAGAAGTGTGGGATACCACGGTGCTGCCTTACTGAGTCCCCAAGTCTAAGGGAGAAGATACGGCATGAATAATGCGGAAAGGTAAGTGGCCAATTATACACTTATCTTGACAAGAAAATGTAAACAGAGCCATGGTGGACAGATCTAGTTTCTCCTGTGGCTGGGATATTCTCCTACATTCCTACAACAGTAACATCCCCAGCAATGTTGTCTCTTTGACTTCCACTCGGGTTCTCTTACTTTAATGTTGGCATTTAAGAAGAACACTTAAAAACATCAATGTATAATGTGGTTTATAGCCCTGCAGCGAATCAGAACCATCTCAAATGTCTCTCACTCAAGCAAATGGCCTCAGCTCATTGGTCTTCTAAAACGATGTGTCTCTTTTCTCTGTTTTGGAGACAGTGCTGGAGATCAGATGCCAATTTGTGTATTGCTGTGAATTTTTCTGGCCTCTAACGGTACCTTTTAACTCTTCTGTGGAGACTTCAGAAAAATTATTTCATTATGCTACTATTCTATTTTTTTTTTTTTTTTTTTTTTGTCCTTTTTGAGACCAGCCGCACTGCGCTCAGCCAGTGAGCGCACCGGCGGTCATCCCTATATAGGATCCGAACCCGCAGCGGGAGCGCTGCTGCGCTCCCAGCACCTCACTCTCCCGAGTGCGCCACGGGCCTGGCCCCTACTATTCTATTTTAAATGTTGCCTAAATAATCTCCCAGTCTCTTTCTCCAGGTTTCTGTCATTCTGAATGTTTCCTGGGCTGCCTGCACAGGCGTGAAATGAGAGCAAGTGAGCAAAAATATCCATTACTTCTGCAACCACGGACAGTGCCAACATTTTCTAAACCTGCTTGCCATCCCTCTTAACTCTCCCAATTCACAACTAAAGGATGCAAGTTCCAAAGACTCTCTGAATCCACCTCGGATTTGTATTTCTGGCCTTGTATGGCTGTCCCAATTTTTGAAAATCTGTTATAATGCCCTGTGTGGGTGAGCTTTAAAGCTTGTCAATGTTTATATTTATTTTTGATACTTGGAGAACTGAAATAGTAAATCCTATCGCAGCTGCATCGTTAATATTCCAAACAATTTGTAGTGTATTCTACATGGACCTTACATATATTAATGATGAAATGTTTATCTTTTACCTAGTGAGTGATTTATGGATAATAAGAAGGCAATTCATGTACAACAAAGAAAATGAGGACTATTTCCTTTTGCCATTTAAGTATCAGATGACTCATTATAATCTTTTTGTTTGCATCTTAAATTGTTCTCCTGTCACTATAGAATATGGGTTGTGCAGCTCTTACTATTATGGAGGTAATTACTTTATTTACTTTTTGTTTTATTAAAAAATATTTTTATTAGCATATTCATTGTCACAAATCATACTTATTCTTTATGCCCTTTTTCCAGCGTCTCCCTTGCCCCCTCCCCCTCCCCTCTCTTCCTCCCCCCTCTGACAACCATAGACTTGTTCTCTCCATCCGATAGATCAGCTGTTCCTCTGTTGGTTTGCTGCATAGGTGATCTGTCCAGTACTGAGACAGGTGTGATCAAGTCCTCCCCTATTATTGTAAACAGATGCTTCTTCTATTACTCTCGAGTGGATAGAGAAGACTTTTTGTTTTATTGTGGGTTTTGTTGTTGTTGTTGTTTGGTCTCTGCTGGTGCCTCTCCTTGTGTCTATGCCATTGAGAGTCGGAGTGGATAGAGAAGACTTTTTGTTTTATTGTGGGTTTTGTTGTTGTTGTTGTTGTTTGGTCTCTGCTGGTGCCTCTCCTTGTGTCTATGCCATTGAGAGTCTGGTCCATCTGCACGGTGGCTGTGACTGCTGTTATAGAAACTAGCTGCTTTTGCAGCAGCCACGGCAATCGCAGTGTCTATGGTGGGCTACCTGCGTGGAAACGGTATTTTTGGTGCACTCTTTACCTGGTTGCTGCTAGGTTTGGCTTCCCCTGGCATGCTTTTGCAGCAGCCACGGCAATCGCAGTGTCTATGGTGGGCTACCTGTGTGGAAACGGTATTTTTGGTGCACTCTTTACCTGGTTGCTGCTAGGTTTGGCTTCCCCTGGCTCCATACCTCAGGACCCCGGTGGGGCCTGGGGCAGTGGTGGCAGTTTGCCTAGTTGTGGCTGGGTTCGGCTTCCCCTGGCTCTATCCCTAATTCTAAGATGTTGTTGTGTAGCAGTTTCAGGGGAGAAGGAGAAGAGAAGTGGGAAAGGAAGTAGGGTGGAAAGAGGGGGGCGGAAGGGGAGCATGACAGAGGCCCATGGCCCCCATTCCAGCAGGGGAGACCCGGGGGCTTCCATCAGTGGCTGGGTCGTCACTAGGCTGGTTGTAGATGTTGGGGGGTGTGGCTGAGGCTGTATGGAGGTAATTACTTTAAAAGGAACATTTTTTTTTTTTTGGTTTGGAGAGGACAATGGCCTAAGTATAGGTGAATGGAAAAGTTCAACAGTGCAATGATTCATGAATATGTGAGAAGGACTCCTGGCACAACTGTGGGACTTATACTTAATTAGGAAGTAGCAAGGCACTGGGACAGTGTTCCCAGCACTCTGGAAACAGTGTTCTTTTCCCTAGGTAGCAGGCACCTGCACATGGTTCTGTTGGGCATCAGTGAATGCTTGGACAGGTCTATGGGCTGCATGGGGTTGGGGGTGGGGATTTGCATGAAGAACTGTAGGGCCTCCAGGCAATCAATCCACCTGAGAGGCAAAGGGTCCACCCTTCTGTGCTGAGACAGAGAGTCAGCCTGAGAAGTGGGTGATTTGAGTACAGTTGGCATCCACCACCATGATTCTTTCCTGAGCCCAGCTACCCAGGGATACTTTTAGAAGTGTCGTGTAGGGGTAGGGATACAGGTAAAAACTAAAATAGCCATTTCCCCAACAATGAATGATGACATGGGACCCAAGCAGGTCATTTAGGTAACCTATTGTCATTTCAGTATAAGGAAGGCAGGTGTGCATTCTTATTCTTTTTATCTAGCTGTAGAAAGCCACTTTGTCAACCTGAAGGCCTATGTCTGCATGAGGGCTGTGATACCTAGATCTCAGGGCTGAGGATGGTGGGAGCTCTCAGGGTGGTGACAGACAGGTGCCATTTGGGGAGACTGGCCAAATAGAGTAAGGGGCATATGGTGGACACCCTCAGGGCTCCCAGAAACACAGGGGACATGTTGTCTTTCTGAATGATCAGAAGGGGCAGGAGGTACAAGCATGTGTGACTGCAGGGACATCTGTGTCCCAGGTGAGGCTGGGAAACCTTAGTTTGCTCTTGCTGAGCTACTGTGATCCAGGGTGAGCCGGAACGTGGCAAGCTAGCATGTTCAGCTCTCTGTAACAAGACGGATTAGGGAGCTTCGTGAACTTAAGTGGAAGGTGAAGTATATGATCAGTATTCCAACATGAGAGGGGATTAAAGGAGGCACCTGGAAGCTACCTACTCAAGAGTATAACAAGGTGAGGACTAGGCGCCAGTTGCTGCCTTATAGTTAGGGCAGGGTTTGATAAGGGGGGAATTAGCCAATGGTTTTGGCAATCAGTATCAAAGCATGGAGATTTCTGTCTAGATACCATCAAGTATTTTGGAGCTAGAAGGCTGCAAGACACAGGAGCGGTGCAGGTGTTCATAAAGGTGGGAGCCTCAATACCTCAGGAAGACTCCCCTTAGATGCTCCCCCGTCACCTCCACCAGCACTCTGTAATCACTGGACACTTCTTGGCAACATTTATATATGGATTTGAATTCATATGGCTGAGTTAGTTGGAATTTTTACAAGTTGGGCTATTCTGCACACTCTTACAGATCCCACAATCATTAGTTTTAATTGTGGTTTTCTTCTCCCCTGATCTAGGGGGTAGTACCATGTCTTACACCCCCGTTAAAATAGAGAGAATAGACCTGGAGACATTCCATAAAGTGTAAAACAGTGTACAAAAACTAAGACTCCAGTCTTTAGTACCTTGTCCATTGTCAGGAATTCTCAAGTTATAAAAACCAGCCTATGAGGGGTCTCAGGACTCCAGATCATGTACCTAGGGCTTCACTTCCTAAAACAGTTTACATCAGAGCTCCAAATAGTCACCGAATGGCCCTAAACTTTCATGAAGCCTCCAAGACTGTGATAAGGCTGAACAAAGAAATACTTAGAAAAAAAGGGCACACCTACACCTGAAGAACAGTTGTATTCTCAACAAAAAACGCATCTTAAGAAACTCACCAAAGTGATATTATTTCACCTAAAGCAGAAGTATCTGATTTTATCAGTACACGTGTCTTTCTTTCACACCCTCAGCTTATTTTCCATTGATAATTTGAACTTTGCAGTCTGTGCTCACCTGCGTCTTCGCCACTCTGCATTTCTGCCATGTGTGTTATGTCTTCTCTAGCCCCAGATTCTATACTGTAAGGCACTAGTCTTATGATAGTTCAGGTGTAGAGATCCAGTTTCTGCAGCAGGAAGGGAAACGCCTTGAGGGGAAGAACTCTTGTACCACCCAGCATGGAGAAAACTCATTAATGAGCACTTCAGATATGCGTCAACATAACCTGGCTGTCTTGAAACAAGAGGCTTTGCCTCTGCTTAACATCTCTTTGGTAAATCCTCCTTCTGGAACTCCTGCCCCGAAACACTTCTCTGAACTTACCTGCCCTCACTGGTGAGTGTCCCTAAGGTCTCAGCTGCACTTAAAGGCTGATGTTTCAAAAGCCCAGCATCTTGTAATGACAGAAAATTTAGAAGCCCATAGCCAGTAGTTTTTGTGAGCCTTTTTTTTAAAAACAGGCTTTAATAGAATTAAGGACAGCTAAAGACAAGTAGACCTAAGCACACCACTAAGAAGGACAGGATGTGATTCTTAGAGCACAATTCATGCTACGGGTACCTCTCAATAAAGTGAGAAAATTGGGGTGATGTGGTCTTATATGACAGAGTGACTGACCATCTTCAGGCAACTATTAAAAATGTGTTGGGACTTGGTGTGAAACACTCTCAAACACCAGCCTGGAAGGGAGAACAGAAGATTCATTCCAGTTAGACCTAGGGCTTGCCCAGAAACCTGAGGCCTCTTTTCTTCATGGTTCTCCCCAAGGTTCTGGTGTGAAACACTCTCAAACACCAGCCTGGAAGGGAGAACAGAAGATTCATTCCAATTAGACCTAGGGCTTGCCCAGAAACCTGAGGCCTCTTTTCTTCATGGTTCTCCCCAAGGTTCTTTGTCATGCATTGTCCCTACTTTGGGGTCTGGCACAATTCTGGCAGCCTAAGACCAATTACCCTAGGACTCTTAACACACTCATGGACTTGGAGGCTGACAAGACCCAGAAGAACAACCTAACCACCGCTGCACCTGTACACAATGCCATCGCGTACTACCTGCTGACCTGTCTACCTGTCCACCAACCAGAAACATCTGCTAATTTAAAAAAGGCATCAGAGCATGTGAATGGTGTCTCTAGTCAACCTAGTGGATTGGTGCAGGTTAGTCTTTCTTCCTTGGGTTCGGCAAAGGTCAAAGGGCTGGCTGAGAAGCTTTTAATGGTGTGCATGCCCTGGGACCTGCTGTTTT
>NW_007733493.1:0-14902 GCF_000696425.1 Galeopterus variegatus
GGGGGGGGGGGGGGGTTGGGGGCAGATACCAGGCAGAGTCTGCCCAGGTAAGTCATGTGTAGACAGGCCCTGGAGACATCAAGATCACTCACTGGCTTGCTGCTCTGTACCCAAACAGTATTCAGATAGTTTGGGGGTCTGGGCTGAGAGGAAGGGTTTGGTGGCATTGCTGAGCCAGTCACCCAACATGGGCCACAGGTACCTTGGCTGAGTTTGTGTGTAGTACTCTGACCAGTATGGATGTGAGTAGTCACATTCCCTACTTCTGGCTCTTTGGGGTAACCATCCTACCAGCAGCACCTTCATCTTCCTTGCCATCAGAACCCAGACTCTATTTGGTGAAGGGTTATGCTCACAGTTCAGGTGAGAGAGGCTGCTCCCTACTCTTCCAGCCCTGCTTACAGCCAGCAGTGACCATGTGATGTGGTTCTGGCCCACATGAAGGCTTTTGCTTTCTTTGTTAAAGATGTATGTAGCTGGCATGGTACTCTAATGTTATAGGGATCGGGAGGAAAAAAACCCCACCCTTGGAGACCGATATAGAAAAAGAGAAAAAGATTTTTATTTCCAGCAGCCGGGACGGCACCAGCCAATTCAAGGTGCGGCACCGAACCGTCTTTGTTCTCGGTTTTTAAAGCTGCAAGCATGGCAACTCGGTCGCCCGATCACCGCGCCAAGAGGTATTAGCCAATGCAAGCAAGCCAACAGTACANGGGCCGGCCCCTATTTGCCTTTTAAACTCTCATTTGCTCTCAAGTGTACAGAGTATGAAAAGTTCATTTTCAGGATCTCTGCACCAACTGCAAAGAGCCTCCACCTGCCCACCCACTGCCCTCTCTCTCAGCCTCAGCCTCAGCCTTGTCAGCATCCTGTCTGCGCCACACCAGGTGGACAGAGCCAGGGACCAAACCGCAAACGGCATAAGGATGTGTGATTGTGGCCTGCACTAAAACACCAGGCCTTGCACCTGGGGCCTGAGGCTAGCCACAGCCCCATCCTGACCCAGGTACACCAGGCCTGGCACCTGGGGCCTGAGGCTAGCCACAGCCCCATCCTGACCCAGGTACACCGCATAAGGATGTGTGATTGTGGCCTGCACTAAAACACCAGGCCTGGCACCTGGGGCCTGAGGCTAGCCACAGCCCCATCCTGACCCAGGTACACCAGGCCTGGCACCTGGGGCCTGAGGCTAGCCACAGCCCCATCCTGACCCAGGTACACCATGGTACCTCAAGAGCTAGAGATGGCCCTCCAGGGCCTGGCACAGAAACAAAAAGAAAAACAAAGCCAACACAAACATGAGTTGGGCCAATCAGATTCCTCTGAGACTTAAGCTGAGAGTAGGGAGGAGGGAGCTCCCACATGTTAGGAGTGCTCCAGGAAGACCGAATGGAAACAGGGCTGGGGCACCGTGAAGGCCACATACAAATCTGCTACAGTGAGCAGGAATTCTGACCAAGGGGACTGGGGGCTGGGGAAGGAGTGCACAGAGAATCAGGCACATTGTGGCCCTGGGACAGAGACATGGGCACAGCAGCCTCTGGTTCCTCAGGACTGGCTGTGCACCTGGCCCAGCTCCTGGCAGGCCCACCACCTCCCTGTCCTCTGTCAGGACCCTGTCGAGGACTCACTTGGCGCAGTAGAGAAAGTGGTCCCTCCAGTCGACCTGGGAGGTCTGCCCCGTCAGCGTCTGGTTGGCCGTGAGCAGCAGGAGCGTGCTGTTGCTCTGGAAATACTGCAGGAAGCTGTTGATGCAGCAGTCGGACAGACTGGCGTTGTTCGGGTTGAGGGGAGCGTAGCAGATGTCCCGCAGGGAGATATTGCGTTGCGCCTCGGGAGACCACACCTGCAGGTGCCGCAGCTTCTCCTGAAGCTCCAGCAGCTCCAGCAGCAGGTCCACGTTCAGGATCCCACTGAAGTTCTTGGGCCCCAGCAGCAGGGAGTCGTACCTGTAGCTGGGCCGGTTTGGAGCCGTCAGGATCACCTGGTTGGTCCGGAAGAAGGGGCCAAAATGCTCGTCATGGAATGCCTTCTCTCTCCGGGCTTGGCTATTGGGGGCCGACCACAGCTCCACGGGGTCCGTGGTGAGTTCTGTGAAGGTCAGGCCCCCTGCTAAGGACACCACCACCACGATAGACACTGCCAGGACAGTCAGCGGCCATGAGGCCACCCACGTGCCCCAGCACTGGAAGAACCGGCTGAGGCAGGTGTGTGTGTAGAGGCTGAGCCTGTCAGAGAGGCTAAGTGTGTTAGGGAGGCGGGCACTGGCCTTGGGGTCCTCCCTGTTGCCCTTGTCCTTGCGGGGGGCCGCACGGAAGCACATGAGGACGGAAGTGAGCACCACAAGGACAGAGCAGAGGATGATGATGAGAGCCAGCCAACCTGGCATCAGGCCCAGGTGGAAGGTGTCATCCAGGGCTTGGGGGCGGGTGATGACGGGGCAGGATGCAGCGCAGTCCTGGCAGGAGCAGGCCGCTGCGCCATTGCCCTGGGACTCGTTGCAGTGCACAATCTCCTCATTCAGAGGCTGCATCCCGTCCTCCAGAGCCTGACCGGGCTCCACGAGGTGGAAAGTGATGTCCAGAGGGGCCAGGCCGTTCCCCGTGTCTCCCTGGAAATTGAGCCAGCGCTGAGCATTGCAAAGGGCAGAGCCATATACACCGCACATGGTGCTCACGGCCAGCGTGGCAGCTGCAGGGATGCGCACTCGGCTGCAGGATTCGTAGGTTTGCTCGGCAAAGCTGCTCTGATAGAAGGCCTCATAGGCCACCACAGCTGGGGGCTGGCCGGCCTCTTGCTGGGCCACACGGGTGACATTGATGAAGAGGCTCTGGTTGGGGCTGCAGGTGTTGTGGCAGTGCAGGCTGACGAAGTTGTCAGAGCAGGCCGGGCAGCGGGTGAGGAGGGCCTTGGTGATCGACAAACTCGTATCCAGCGACACCAGCTGCTTGGCAGAGCAACAGGCCTGCGTGGTGTCAGGGCCGGTGTAGAGGCGGGGGCAGATGCTCTGCAAGAGGGCCAGGTGTTCTCCCGTGATGCTGCGGGCCGGTGTGTTGGACAGACAGGACACATTGGACAGTGACAGGAGGCCTCCAGACACCTCTGGGTTACTGCCACATTCATCGTAGAAGGTACAGTAGCCGGCCTTGTGGATGGGCGTGTACAGCTCACCCTGGGCCTGCGGAGCACAGCAACATCACTCGGGGGCCTGACACGAGTCGGCACAGTGGGCGCTGTCCAGGCAGCGGCAGACAGGGCATGAGGGTAGGAAGGACACCGGGGGGAAGGGGGTGGGCAGTTTCCCAGAGGCCCATATTAGAGTGACAAGTGAGCCGTGCAGCCAGGCCTTTCTTCCTGAGGGTGATGGAGTCTGATAGACCTGCAGTTCAGGGAGGTCACACTAGAGAGGCAAGGGAGCCCCAAGGTGCCTCATGGGTGTTGGGCTCTGCCCACAGCCTGAGTCTCACTGGAGCCAACCACCCCACCCCGCCAGCATCAGCACAAACTTGGGGCCCAAAACCATCACCCACCTCCCAGACATCCAAGTGAGCGAGGAACTTAGGAAGCGAGCGCCCTGGACCCATCCCAACCCCAGGATGTTCAGTCCTCTTGAAGCAATGCTCGCCTGGGAACCCACCGCCAGCACCTCCTTGACTCAATCTAGGACCCCACAGCAGGGCCAGAGATGGAAGTTGCTCCAGGTACACCAATCCAGCTGTCTCTCCCTGACCCCATGACCTGGAGACGGTCCACCCCCCCCTCCTCTGAGGGCCTGGGATCTCTCATGTCCAGAGACCAGCCTGGCCCCAAGACCACAAGGTCCTCCCTCACTGTGGCCCAGCAGCCCCCGCCTGGTACCAAGCTGGCCCTGGGGCCCCCAGTGGGAGGCAGCAGGGACATGGACAGGAGCACCAAGACTCACCGAGTACAGGAGCAGGGCCCAGAGCAGCCAGCTCCTCAAGCTGGCCTCCGCCATCCCAGGGCTGGGAAGCAGTCGGAGGAGAGCAGGGCCAGGCCTCGGGGACAACCAAGCACTGGACATACATTAAGGGAGCCTCCTCCCCTTCAGTGACAGCCCTGGCCTGACTGTGTTGGGGACCAATGGGGCTAAGCCCTGCTGGTTAATGATCCACCTACTCTCCTTCCTCCCACCATTTGGCCCCTTCCACAGGCCCTCTTTTAGATGAACCTCATCGTGGAGGTGCTGGAGTCTCCACCCACTTCCCAAAGTGACCGCAGCCGGAGAGTGAGCCAGCAGGGGAGAGACCCAGCTGTTAGTCCCCCCCTCAGTCTCTGCTGGAGTTGGTGTCTGGGCCTGGAGACAGTTTGGCCCTCAGAACCTCCATGCCCGCCCTGGATCAGCCTCAGACCCCTACTCTGCCCCACCTCCTCTTGGGACCAGGGCCAGCTGTGGGCTCAGACACACCCTCTGCATGTCGTTCTTAGCAACTGTTGTTAATTAGTATTAACAGCCTGATAACGGAGGGACAGTTCGGGTGGAGTGACTCACTGACAAAAGTCCCCTCCAGGCAGCAAGAAGGAATGGCTCACTCTGGGGCCTGAAAATGGACTGAGACCCCAGACGTTCACCTTGCCCTCACTCCCTGCTTCCTCCTCCCTCCCCCATCTTGTCACTGATCCAGGCCTGTCCCCCCAGCCAACCGTGGTCAGGGGCAGAGCATGGCAGGGAGCCCTGAGCACAGCCCTGCCCCTCCTGGGCCCAGGTGCACGCCTTCTGCTCCCTCCTGATAGGAATCTTCAAGGCCTCCCTTGGGCTCTCATTATCACCAGGATGGGCCATGACCTTGGTCCCCATCACCAAGGCTGAGCAGACGATAAGGGCAGCCTGTTGGGAACATCTCCCCCATGGCTACCTGCCCGAGACAGCTGCAGGGAGAGACCTGCTTCTTGTCCAACCCACTGTCTCTTGTGACTCAGGGGAGCTGCTCAGACTCCTGCAGAAGTCAGAGGCTCAGGGGAAGGGGCCAGGACGGGGTCAGGCTGACCCCTAAGCCCTCGTGTCAGTGACGGTGGAGGAGAAAGAGAAGGCAGCAGCCCAGTCCTGCCCTTGTGAAGTGACGCCCCCATCCAGCACCTTCCCAGACTTGCTCCCATGCCCTGGCTGGCAGGTACTGAGACTCTACCGCTCATGAAGCTTGTCTGTCTGTGTCCTCTGTCCTGGGTGTCGTTGTACCATGGAAGCAGACCCTGAGGCAAGGATCCCAGTGCAAATAGTTAATTTGAGAGGTGACCCAGATGACAGCAATAAGTGAGCAGGGAATGAGCCAGGGGACAGAAGGAAGCCAACCATGGTATGTTCAAGAGTGGCTCCTGCCCTGGGACCTCTGGGGATGGTGGAGACATGACCCAGAGGGTCGCCTCTAAGGAATAGGATGAGAATGCTTTTCCACAGCTATAGCCCCAGGCACCTGTGGCCAGCATGATGTCACCGTTGGTGCGTGGGGACCACGAGTGCCAAGATAAAAAGGTATTTGTTGCAGCGGCCACCAGGCTCACCCCATATTTTAATACATTTGTTCCCATGGGGGCTGCCCAGGCAGGACCCTGGAGCCCAGCTGTGCCCAGCCCAGCACAGACAAATGGAGCCCAGACACTGAATCTCCTGTGGTCTTTTCTGAAACACGAACAGCATGAGAGCTGCACATTCCAACTTGGAATAGATGAAAACTTTCAGCCACAATCTCGCCACCCGCTCTGTGCCTGTGTCCCCCCAGGCCTCGACCCTGGCGTGTGTTGTGATCACTGAATATGTACACATGTACATCCTGCTTTTTCTCTTGACTTTTAATATAAATACCATTGCCTTCAATCTCTGATTAGCACGTTTATCACTGGATTGTGATCCAGAGAGCACATGGATCTACCACTCTTCTAGTGCTAAAAAGTTGGACTGATTTCCAATATTTCATTTTTATAAATAAGTTTCTGGTTAAGTTCTTTGTGCCTAGTGATGTTTCCTCTTTTTTGGATTTATTTTCTTAAATGCTCTGTAGCGGATTGAATTGTATCCCCTAAGTTTGATGTGTTAGAAACTTGGCCCCCACTGTGACTGTTAAGAGGGTGGGAAATCCTATTATGGTAATCTTAAATGCTCTGTAGCGGATTGAATTGTATCCCCTAAGTTTGATGTGTTAGAAACTTGGCCCCCACTGTGACTGTTAAGAGGGTGGGAGATCCTATTATGGTAATCGAAAGGTGATGCCTTGAAAAGGTGATTGGATTGTAGGACCATGCAGTAATGAATGGATTAAAAATGGTGGTCAAGGGTGTGGTTCTGAGAGCTTTATTTATTTATTTTTTAAAGATGACCGGTAAGGGGATCTTAACCCTTGACTTGGTGTTGTCAGCACCACGCTCACCCAGTGAGCAACCGGCCATCCCTATATGGGATCCGAACCCGTGGCCTTGGTGTTATCAGCACCTCACTCTCCCGAGTGAGCCACGGGCCGGCCCCTGAGAGCTTTAAAAGAAGAGGAGAGTCTCTCTCTCTTTCTCTCACTCTCGCTCACTCTCTCCTCTCTCTGCTTCCACCACCTTACAATGTGAGACCCCTGGGTCACCATCACTATCACCAGATGGACTTTGGACTTCCCAGCCCCAGAAACTGTAAGCAGTAGATGCCATTTTTCTTTATAAATCACCCAGTCTCAGGTATTCTGTTATAGCAACACAAAAACGGACTATTACATGCTCAGAGATGACATTCGTGAGTCAGAGTGTGATGTTTATGATTCTTGAGGACACATCTTGTCATTTCTTCCCCCTAATCTGGGATTTGTCAGGTAATTATCAGATTATCAGTTGTTGGTATCTGGTTAAGGGTTAATGCCAGTTCTGGCTTATGAATACACAGTGACTCTTTCCACTGACACAAGCAACACGCCAATGCACCATCTTGCCTTCATCTCTTATTATTAGTAAGACTGAATATGTCTGAAATGTGGCCACTCTCAGCAGGCCCAAAGAGGGAACTTGAGCTTCAACAAGTCACTAAGTCAGGAGGCAGCAGTGGGGGGGGGGGAAGAAAGAATCTGTAAACTTGACAATAGGACTATTGAAATCATCAAATCCGAAGAACAGATATAAAAAAGAATAAAGAAAAGTGAGCAGAGACTAAGGTACTAATTGGATACCATGAAGCAAACCAATGTTGGCATTATAGAAGTGGAAGGAGAAGAAAGAGAGAAAGGAGCAGGTTATTTGAAAAAATAATGGGCTAAAACGTCTCAAATTTTATAAAAGGCATGAATATAAATATCAAGAAGCTCAGTGAACTTCAGTAATATAAACCCAAAGAGACTCATATTGAGACACATTATAATCAAATTGTTGAAAGGCAAAGACTAAGAGAGAATATTGAAAGCAGCAAGAAAAAGTGACTCACCATGTTGTCAGAAATTATGCCTGGGGCAAGAGATTATAGATGGAGACATGCAATAGACCATCTAAGGCACAGAGGAGAAGCTTGGGAAATTAGGACATTCAAAACCAGCTATGTACAGTAATGTCCCCCATCCCCATCCACAGTTTTGCTTCCCTGCAATCAACTGTGGTCTGAAAATATTAAATGGAAAATTTCAGAAATAATTCATAAGTTTTTTAATGCACCCATTCTGAGTAGTGTAATAAAAACTCACACTGTCCTGCTCCATCCCACCTGGGACATGAGTTATATCCCTTTGTTCAGTGTATCTATGCTCCCTATGCTACCTGCCCATTGGTCTCTTAGTAGCCATCTTGGTGTTCAGATCAACAGATCACAAGAAGAAAAGTGAATACAATACAAAGATATTTTGAGAGAAGAGAAAGAGAGAGACCACATTCATGTAATTTTTATCACAGTATATTGTTATAATTGTTTTTTGTTTGTTTGTTTTTGTTTTTAAGGATCTGAACCTGTGGCCTTGGTGTTATCAGCACCACACTCTCCCGAATGAGCCACAGGCCGGCCCTGTAATTGTTTTATTTTATTAGTAGTTATTGTTTTGTTTTGTTTTTTCCTTTTTGTCTTTTTTTTGTGACCGGTAATGGGATCACAACCCTCAGTGTTGCGCCTGCACCGCGACCGGCAACGGAATCGCAACCCTCGGTGTCGCACCCGCACCGCGCTCAACCAGTGAACGGACCAGTCTCTATATGGGATCCGAACCCTCGGCAGGAGTGCCGCCATGCTCCCAAGCACCGCTGCACTGCGACCGGCAACGGGATCGCAACCCTCGGTGTCGCACCCGCACCGCGCTCAACCAGTGAACAGACCAGTCTCTATATGGGATCCGAACCCTCGGCAGGAGTGCCGCCATGCTCCCAAGCACCGCACTCTACCAAGTGCGCCACCGGGCCGGCCCATTAGTAGTTATTGTTAATCTCTTACTATTTCCAATGTATAAATTGAACTCTGTCATAGGTACGTATGTATAGGAAAAAACAGTACTTATAGGGTTCAGCACTATCTGCAGTTTCAGGTATTCAGTGGGGTCCTAGAACTTATCTCCTGTGGATAAGCAGGAGACTGCTGTAATACAGAATATTTAGAACACCATATGCATGGCCAGGGCAAAACACATGCTCAGAAAAGACCTGAAAAGCCCTTAAGCTTACACCTCAGGTTGATCCCTAGGCTCAAAGCAAGACTAGGTAAGTGTTAAAAGAAGGTCTCAGCCAATCTGCAATGACTAAGAGAGGTAGGGTTTTGGTTTTTCGTTTGTTTTTGATTTTGCTTATTTGCTTGTTTTTCTATTTCTCTCTCTTTTAGTTATGTGTGTATGTGTGCACGTGTGTGTTTTGTTTGTTTAGCACCTGTCATTCAAGGAAATCTCTGTCAAAACATTGGCTGAACACAAGCTAAAGAAGCAGAGATATCAGTGACCACAAACAACAACAAATAGTCTTTGCAAAAATAGCTTAGAAAAGCATCAAAACAAACAGATTACTACAGCCTTCAACAATTACAAAAACTGCTGAAGAAAAAAGATAATCTGATTTCCAGACTTACCACATTATAATAGTCAAATATCCACTTTTCAACAACAACAAAAATCACAGGACATACAAAGAAACAGGAAAATATGATGCATTCAAAAGAAAAAAAATAGACAAAAATCATCCCTGAAGTCCAACGTTAGACTTAATAGACAAAGACTTTATTATTACTTTTTTAGACAGACTGTAAAACAACTGTCTTAAATATGCTCAAAGAGTTAAAGGAAAAAAATGGACAAAGAACTAAAGTAAATCAGAAAAACTATGCATAGAAAAAATGAGATTGTCAATAAAAAGATACAAATTATGAAAAGAAACTACAGAAATTCTTGAGCTGAAAAGGACAATAACTAAAATGAAAAATTCACTAGAGGCATTCAAGAGCAGATGTGAGTAGGCAGAAGAAAGAATCTGTAAACTTGACAATAGGACTATTGAAATCATCAAATCCGAAGAACAGATATAAAAAAGAATAAAGAAAAGTGAGCAGAGACTAAGGTACTAATTGGATACCATGAAGCAAACCAATGTTGGCATTATAGAAGTGGAAGGAGAAGAAAGAGAGAAAGGAGCAGGTTATTTGAAAAAATAATGGGCTAAAACGTCTCAAATTTTATAAAAGGCATGAATATAAATATCAAGAAGCTCAGTGAACTTCAGTAATATAAACCCAAAGAGACTCATATTGAGACACATTATAATCAAATTGTTGAAAGGCAAAGACTAAGAGAGAATATTGAAAGCAGCAAGAAAAAGTGACTCACCATGTACAAGGTATCCTCAATAAGATTATCAGCTGATTACTCATAACAAACTTTGGAGGCCAAAAGGCAGTGGACATGATATATTTAAAGCATTGGGGGGTAACCTGGCCAACCAAGAAATCTATACACATCCAAAACTACCCTTCAAAAATGAGAGAGAAATTAAGACATTCCCAGATAAACAAAAGCTGAGGGAGTTTGTTACCACTAGACTGGCCCTACAAGAAATGCTCAAAGAAGACCTTCAGGTTGAAATAAAAGGATGCTAGAAAGTAATTCAAATATGTTTGAAGAAATAAAGATCTCTAGTAAAGGTAAATACATGGTGAAATATAAAAGATATTATTGCAACTTTGGTTTTTAACTCCACTTTTTGTTTTCTACATGATTTAAAAGACAAATCCATATAAAATATAATTCTATATTATTAAAGAAACAATGGAGTAAAGATGTAATTTGTGACATCAACAGCATAAAGAGAAGAAAAAAGTTGCATAGAGGGGGCTGGCCAGTTAGCTCAGTTGGTTAGAGCCTGGTGTTGTAACACCAAGGTCAAGGGTTCGGATTTCCACACCAGCCAGCCACCGCCACAACCAACAACAAATCTGTGTAAGAATCAAGTTTTGTATGCTTTGAAGTCAAATCAGTATCAATTCAAATCATGTTTTTATAATTTTAGAATATTATACATAATCCCCAGGGCAACAATAAAGAAATAATCTATAGAATATAGGCAAAAGGAAATGAGAAGATAATCAAAATGTATACCCATTAAAAAAGATTAAATGCAGAAGGCAGTAATGAAGGAAATGGGCAAAAAGCCATAGACATACAGAAAAGAAAAGACAAAATGGCTGAAATCTTTCCTTATAGGTAATTATTTCAAATATAAATGGATTAAACTCTGCAATCAAAAGTCAGAGAGCATAGAATATATTTTTTAAAATATGATACAATTATAAGATGTTTAAAAGACACTCACTTTATTTTTTATTTTTATTTTTTTATTTTATTCAAAGATGACCGGTAAGGGGATCTTAACCCTTGACTTGGTTTTGTCAGCACCACGTTCAGCCAGTGAGCTAACCAGCCATCCCTATATAGGATCTGAACCCACAGCCTTGGTGTTATCAGCACCACACTCTCCCGAGTGAGCCACGGGCAGGCCCAAGACACTCACTTTAGATCTAAGGACACAAATAGGTTGAAAATGAAAGGATGGAAAAAAGATATTCCATGTAAATAGTAACCAAAAGACAGCTGGAGTGGCTATATAAACATCAGAAAAATATGCTTAAAGTAAAAAATTATCAGAAGAGACAAAAAGACATTACATTTTGCTTAGAGGATCAGTTCATCAAGAGTATATAATAATAATAAACAAATATGTACCAAACAACATGACCCTAAAATATATGAAGGAGGGGCCAGCCCATGGCTCACTTGGGAGAATGTGGTGCTGATAACACCAAGGCCATGGGTTTGGATCCCTATATAGGGATGGCTGGTTAGCTCACTTAGAAGAGCGTGGTGCTGACAACACCAAGTCAAGGGTTAAGATCCCCTTACTGGTCATCTTTTAAAAATAACATAAAATATATGTAGGAAATATTACAGACAAGATAGGGTATGTTCAGGATGGTATGGCCATAGACAGAAGGAAACATTAAGAATTGAAGGGAAAATTGTTCAATGATAATACTTGGAGACTTAAATGGATTAAACAATCAGACAGAAGACCAATAAAAAATAGAAGTCTTGAACATTATAAAGTGATTAGACCCAATAAATATATACAAAACAATCCACCCAGCAACAGCAGAATATACATTTTTCTCAAGTGTACATGGAATATTCTCCAGGACAGATGATATATTAGGCCACAAAACAAGTCTTGATACATTTAAAATTATTGAAATCACAGTGTCTTTTCCAATCACAATGGAATGAAACTAGAAATCAATAACAGAAGGAAAACTGAAAAATTCACAAATATGAGGAAATTAAACAAGACACTCTTAACAACCAATGAGCCAAAGAATAAATCACAAAGGACATTTAAAAATACCTTGGGAGCTGGACAGTGAGCTTAGTTAGTTAGAGTGCAGCCTTATAACACCAGGATCACTGGTTCAGATCCCCATACCAGACAGCTGCCAAATAATAAATAAATAAATAAAATTTTAAACAAACATTAAAATACCTTGAGACAAATAAAGATGAAAACACAACATACCAAAACTTATGAGATGCAGCAACGTGTGCTAAGAGGGAATTTTGTTTTACTGTAAATGCATATACCAAAAAGAAGAGGAGGAGGAGGAGGAGGGAAGATTTCAAATCAATTTTCTAACTGCATACTTTAAGAAAGTAGAAAAAGTAAAACTAAAACCAAAGGCAGTAGAAGGAAGGAAATAAGATTAGAGTGGAGATACATGAAATAGAGAATAGAAAACAATGGAGAACAGCAATAAAACCAGAAGATGGTTTCTTGAAAAGATAAACAAAATTGACAAGCTTTAGCTAGAGTGACTAAGAAAAAAAGTATTCAAATTGCTAAAATCAGAAATAAAAGACTTTACAATTTCAAAGAAATAAAAAATAGAAGACAATACTATGAACAACTGTATGCAAACAAATTGTATGACCTAGAAGAAATGGACAAATTTCTAAACACTCAACTACCAAAACTGACTCATGAAGAAATAGAAAATTAGAATAGATGTATAACTAGTATGGAATTAAAACAGTAATGTTAAAACTCCCCAAAAAGAAAATCCCAGGGCCAGATGGCTTCACTGGTGAATTCTACCAAACATTTAAAGAAGAATTAATATCAATTCTTCTCAAACGCTTCCAAAATATTGAAAAAGAAGGAACACTTTGTAACTCATTTTACAATGCCATCCTCATTGTGTGGTCCTATGGTATCCTGATACCAAAGCCAAAGACACTAGAAGAAAAGAAAACTACAGACCAATATCCTTTATGAATATTAAATAAAAATATTCAAAAAATACTAGCAATTGGGCCGGCCCGGTGGCGCACTGCTACAGTGCACCGCTTGGGAGTGCAGCGGCACTCCCGCCGAGGGTTCAGATCCCGCATACAGACCGGCCACTCACTGGCTGAGCAAGGTGCGGGCGCAACACCAAGGGTTGCGATCCCGTTGCCGGTCATGCATACAGACCGGCCACTCACTGGCTGAGCAAGGTGCGGGCGCAACACGGAGGGTTGCGATCCCGTTGCCGGTCATGAAAAAAGACAAAAAAAAAAAAAAAAGCAAAAAATACTAGCAAGCCAAATTTAACAGTGTATTAAACGGATTATACACCATATAAAGTGGGATTTATACCTGGAATGCAAGGATGGTTCAACATATGGAAATCAATTAATGCAATATGTCACATTAAAAGAATGAAGAAAAATCACATGATCTTCTCAACTGATGCTGAAAAAGCATTTGAGAAAATCCAACAGCCTGTCATAATAAAAACTCTCAGAAAACTAAGAATGCAGGGAATATACTCAACATGATAAAGGTCATATATATATGTATTTAAAAAAAAGAAAAAACCACAGTACTCAAGGGTGAAAGATTGAAAATTTGCTTCTAAGATCAGGAATAAGATAAGGATGCCCATTTTACTACTTCTATTCAATCTAACCAGAGCAATTTGGTATGGAAAATAAATTAAAGCCACCAAATTAGAAAGGAAGAAGTAAAAGTATCTCTATTTGCAGATAACATGATCTTATATTTAAAAAAAGAAAAACAAATATTTCACTAAAAAAACCTGTTAGAACTTATAAGTGATTTCCACAAAGTTGCAGGATACAAAATCAACAAAACAAATATGAGTTGCATTTTAGGGCCAGCCCGTGGCTCACTTGGGAGAGTGTGGTGCTGATAACACCAAGGCCACGGGTTAAGATCCTCTTACCAGTCATCTTTAAAAAAAAAAATGAGTTGCATTTTTGTATACTAACAGTGAACAATCCAAAAAGGAAATTAAAAGAACAATTCAATTTACAATAGTATCAAAAGGAATTAAATACTTTGGAATAAATTTAACAAAATGTGAAAGACTTGTACACTTAAAACTATAAAACATTGCCAAAAGAAATTAAGGAAGACATAAATAAATGGAGAAATATCCCCTGTTCATGGACTGAAAGACATAATATTGTTAAGATGACAATGCTACCCAAAGTGATCTACAGATTCAATGTAATTGCTATCATAATCCCAATGGCAGTTTTTGCAGAAAAAGAAAAACCATCATAAAATTTATATGGAATCTCAAGAGACCCTGAATAGCCAAAACAATCTTACAAAGAAGAATAAAGTTTGAAGATTCACACTTCCTGATTTCAAAACATACTAAAAAGCTACAGTAATGAAAAAGTATGATAATGGCTAAGGACAGATAAATAGTCCAAGGACAGTTTTTTCAACAAATGTTGTTGGGAAAACTGAATATCCACGTGCAAAAAAATTAAGTTTAACCCTTATATTACACCATATGCAAAAATTAATTAAAAATTAATAAAATATCTAAACATAAGAGCAAAAACACTTAGAAGAAAACTTAAAGGAAAAATTTCATGACATTGGATTTGGCAATGATTTCTTGGCTAGGACGTCAAAAGCACAGACAACAAAAGAAAAAGATAAATAGATTGGACTTCATCAAAACTGAAATCCTGGGCCGGCCCGTGGCTCACTCGGGAGAGTGTGGTGCTGATAACACCAAGGCCCCGGGTTCGGATCCCATATACGGATGGCCGGTTGGCTCACTGGCTGAACGTGGTGCTGACAACACCAAGTCGAGGGTTAAGATCCCCTTACCGGTCATCTTTTAAAACAAAAACAAAAACAAAAACAAACAAACAAAAAAAACCTGAAATCCTTTGTGCATCAAAAGATACTATTGAGAGAGTGAAAAGACAACCCACAGAATTAGGAAAAATATTTGCAAGTAATATACCTGATATAATATTAATATTAGTATCCCAAATATATAAAGAACTCCTACGACTCAATAACAAAAATACAACCCAATTCAAGCATGAGCAAAGGAATAAGACAATTCTCCAAAGAAGATATACACCAGAGGGTGGGGGGGGGGGGGGGG
>NW_007733493.1:15528-50234 GCF_000696425.1 Galeopterus variegatus
GGGAGGGTAGAAGGAGCGGAGAGTGGGACGGTGCGGGGGTGGTGGGAGGCGGCGGGCAGGGCTGGACAGTTAGCTCAGCTGGTTAGAGGGTGATGCTAAACCAAGGTCAAGAGTTCGGATCTTCATACCAGCCAGCTGCAAAAAATAAATATATATATACAAATGGCCAACAGGCACATGAAAAGATGCTTTGTATTGTGAGTCATTAGGAAAATGCAAATCAAAACCACGGAGGTACCACTTCATACCCATTAGGATGACTGACTTTTACCTTTTTTTTTTGGTGCTGGGCAGTATGGGGATCCGAACCCTTGACCTGGGTGTTATAAGGCTGTGCTCTAACCAACTGAGCTAACTGGCCAGCGGCAACTATGATTTTTAAAATGGAAAATAACAAGTGTTGATGAGGATGTACAGAAACTGGAACCCTTGCGTATTGCTAGTGAGAATGTAAATTTGTGCAGCCACTGAGGAAAACAGTTTGGCAGTTCTTCAAAAATTTAAACAAAGAATTATCATATGATCCAAATTGCACTGCTAAGTATCTACCGCCAAAAATTGAAAGCTGGAAATCAAACAGGTACTTGTACACCATTGTTCATTCCAGCATTATTCACAATAGCCCAAGGTGGAAACAACCCAAATGTCTATCAACAGATGATATATACATACATTGGTACTTCAGGAAGTTTATGGAAAAATAGAATTGAGGGGTGGCCCATGGCTCACTTGGGAGAGTGTGGTGCTGACAACACCGAGTCAAGGGTTAAGATCACCTTACCGGTCATCTTTAAAAAAATAATAATAAAGTAAAGAAAAATAGAATTGAAAGATAATACAAATCTTTCCATGAACTTTTGGAAGTACCCTCGTACAATGGAACACTATTCAACCACAAAAAGACTGAAGTACCAACACATGCTACAATGTGGGTGAACCTTGAAAACATCATGCTAAGGGAAATAAACCAGACACAGAACAACAAATATTACATTATTCCACTTATATGAGGTTCCTGGAGTAGTAAAATTCATAAAGACAGAAAGAATGTTTCTTAGCAGGAGTTGGGAAGAGTGGGGAATGGAGAGTTATTGTTTAATGGCTGTAGAATTTCTGTTGGGGATGATGAAAAAGTTCTGGAGATGGTTGCACAACCTTGCAAATGTACTTAATGCCACTAAATTGTACACTGAAAATTGTTTAAATGGTAAATTTCATATATATTTTACAATTAAAAAAAGAGATGTCAGAGCAAGAAGATCAAAGGGCTCAGACCTCTGGGGCATTGTGTCCACACAACTTCTGCAGACATCTGGCACCACTTATCTTGACATGCAAGAAAGATAAACCACTCCTTGTTCCCACCCCTGCCATCTGGTGTTCTCTTACGTACAGCGGGACACACTCCTGATTTCCTGGGATTCCCTGCTCTCTACCACCTGGCTTTTAGCACCCCCTCTCCTACTGTTGCCCTACAGCAGGGATCTCAACCTCAGCACTACTGACATTTTCAACCAGAAAACTCTGTTGCGGCGGCTGCCCTGTGCACTGTAGGATTTTAGCAGCATCCCTGTCCTCTCTCCACTTGATGCTAGTAGCATCCAGTGCCCAGTTGTGACAACCTAAAATGTCTCCACACTTTGCCAAATGCCCCATTGGGGCAAATGGCCTCTGGTTGAGAACCATCACCCCACAGGAAGCTTTTGCTAGACCAACTAACTCCCTCCTTCCTCCCAGCTCTGCAGTGACCAGGCCAAGGCTGTCTCTGGGACCTCTTCAGACCTTCTCAAATCCAGCCTGTTGAATCTCCTCTTCGATGATGGGGACTTTCACCACCATCAGACCTGAGTGGTCTCTCCCTGCTCTAGCTATCATAGTAGGGGCACCCCTTCTCCCTTAGCATTTCACCTATCCATTACCTTGTGTGTGCATTTTGCTTCTGGAGGCTGAGGTCTTGGTTCCTGGGGCAGGGGCTATCCTTCCAATCTCTATATTTCGGTTGATGTATTAGATTACTCCAAGAACAAGGTTGTATGTAGTCAGGACCCACTGCTGTGGAAGCCAGAAAGTTCAGGGCCATCTGACCCTTTGTCCCCACCCTCTGGTGGAGCAGCTACTAGCAGCTTAGGAACCTGTTCCTCCAGCCCACTGCTCAGGTGATGGGCTTGCAGGCTCAGGGAGAGGATGAGGAAGGCAGAATCTCTAAATGGATGAGAGATTCTGGGTCCTTCCTGAGGACTCCCTGGAGGGGAGGGTGGGCAGTTGGCCAATCTTCCCTGACTGCCCCCTGCCCCCAGCACCCCTACCCACAGATGCAGGTACTGGCAGAAGAGGGCCTAAACCTGGGCAGGGCTAAGAACACTGAAGCCAGGCCACCGAGCAGGAGGAGGCATCAGAAATGGAGATCATGTGTCCAAGCTGAATTTGGAAGGTCGGGGAGACTGACCCTTCTGCTCATTCTCCATTGTACAAAAACCAAGTGGCTTCTCATGTTCATGTCAGCCCTGCAAGCTGGGTGGGACACCTTCATCCTGTATCCCTTGTTTTCTGGGGCAGTCCCCCTGGACACCACACTGCATTTTCTAATTTTCAGCCAACAATGGTACAGTGAGCTGTAGGTACCCAAACAAGTAGTGACAGAGGACTGAAGCAGGGTCTCCCAGGTGGGGACAGGGATAAGCCCCTGCCTGTACCTGATACCCTGGCCTCAGCAAACATGGGGCCCATGGAGCATCTCTGGGTTTGGGTGGGGCACAGTTAAGGCTTCCATGAGGATGGGGCGAGTGCGTCCCATCCCAGCCCTGAATCATAGAGGTGACACAGAGGGCGGGGTCCTGCCTGCTACTTCAGGGTGTACAGACTCCGGCTCTGTTTCTACCACATCCTTTCCTTCCACTTTTAATTGGAAATAGTTCTCAAGAGCCTCAGGCAGGAGAAGGGTTGTGAAAAAAAATTACTCCCAAGTCATCAGGGACACTGTCAGAGGGAAACTTCTATTGAACAATTTGGCATGGTCCCTGCCTCCAAAGAGCTCCCACACCAGGGTGGGGACAGGTCTTCTTGACTGGAGCTTCACGAAGCTAAGGCAGTGTCAGGCACACGAGAAGGTGCCCAGGCCAGGCTGGGGCTCAGGAAGGCTTCCTGGTCTTACCTAGGGTTACCAAATTCAACAAGTGAGAAGGAGGACATCCAGCTAGATTTGAATTTCAGAGAAACAGTGAATAACATTTTTAGTTTAAGTATGCCTCAAATATTGGACGGGATATGGTTGTGCTGTAAAATTCCTCACTGTTTATCTGACATTTGAATCTAGCTGGACATCCCATACTTTACCTGGCCACCCTTCAGCACCATGCCTCATGGATGACATGTCAGGCTCAGAGAAGGGCAGTGACGGGAGCTTCATAACTGCAGCCTGAACCCAGGTCTGCAACCTCCGATTCCAGCCTGGAGTCCAATAGGCTGAGCAGCTCCCCTGCCACCACTTAGCTAGGTGGCACTGAGCTGGCTACCTAATCTGAGCCTCAGTTTGCCACCCTGTCAAAGGGATACATATGGTGGACATTAAAGCCCGCAATATTGGCCTCACCTGGGAGGGAGGTGGTTAGAAATGCAGAATCAATCCCAGGACCCAGAGCCGCAGAAGAACCTGCATTTTAAGAAGATCCCTGTGTGACTGGGTGTACAAGGCAGGTTGAGGGGCGCTGTATGAGGACTCATCCCACAGGGTGATGGTGGAATCTCAAGAGTCACTGGGAGGTGTCAGCACAGAGCTGGGCTGCGACAGGAGCACCAGGTGCCTGGGCTGCACCAACACATCACACACGTTACACATCAGCCCCCTGCAAAAACCCTCAGAGGGGTCATTTTTACCCCCACTTACAGGTGAAAACTCAGAGAAGGCCAAGAAAAGCAAGGCGCCTCCCTCACACCAGGCCACACAGCCAGTAAGCGGCCACCAAGGCATGGTCTTACCCAGACACCTGAGGCCTGCCATAGCAGGTCACTGCACGGCAGATGCAGCTCCTGGGGCACTCATTTGAAGACCCCTTGATGTATCTCCCTAGCTCAGTCATGGCCCCAGACACCCTCGGAGAACTTCCCGTGAGTCCTACTGCCCCTCAGCAGGTTTGTAGGCCATCAGGTGAACAGACACTGGACATGCTGAGTTCTGAAGGCATTTCAGCAGGAATAAATAATGGGCACTGGCCTGGCATGGTGCTTGGCACACAGCAGGTCTTCTTAGCCAAGGCGGCTCGCCCTCTGCAATGACTGACCACTTCCTCCCTTGCTCTTGTGATAAATGGAGAAGTAACACAGCCCATTCTGCAAGGTGGGCACCTTACATAATTATCTTTCTGGGAAATGAGGGTGACACTTGGCAGGGTCACCTCCCTTTCACCATTGCCTCTTGGGGATCCTGCCCCTAAAGACCAAAGTCCCACAGACAACACATTGCCCCAAAGATGAGTCATGCATCCTCAGCAGACAGGGCTAAAGAATCAGCTGGGATGGGACCGCACTTGGGCCTCTTGTGCTCTGGGTCCAGAGGTTTCCAGCACACTCTGTCCTCCCTCAGGGTATCACCCCTCAGCTATCTGATCAGGGTTCTCACAGCTTAAAAAAATCCTATACCTTCTTGTACTGTTTGAATTTTTAATATGTGACTGTATTATATTTTCAAAAGTAAATCAAGTCAATTTTTCAGCCCCTACTGCATACCTTGGTGACAACCACTCTGGTCTTTTCATCCTCAGATGTACCAGGCACCCTCCCACCTTAGGGAATTTGCACGTGCAGCTCCAGGACTGCAGTTTCCTCTCACCATTCCCATCTCAGCACTAACCTCGCTTCCTCAAGGTAGCTAGCATTCCCTCCAACACAGTGAGGCCCCAGATAGCCCTCCAGCACCCTGGACTTCCCCCAATGTGACCATCAGCAGTCTGTGCGCTGGTTCACTGGCTGCCCCCCATGCAGGAGGCTAAGACCCCCGAGAGCGAAGCACTGCCTTCCTTTTGCCCCCATCCCAGTGCCTGCACCTGGTAGGCCCCAGGTGTTGGCAGGACAGATGCCACCAACTCCACTGTAGTCGATTGCAGCTCGAGTGAGGCTGAGTTCAATGAAGGTCTGATTCTTGGCCCAATAAAGCTCCTTGTGTGCACAGACTGGAACTTCTCTACCTGATTCTAGACCCCAGCACATGACCCAGACCCACAGGCGCTCATTCAGGCCTAGGTGTGGGGGAGACTGCGTCA
This sequence comes from Galeopterus variegatus, assembly GCF_000696425.1. Classification (NCBI taxonomy): domain Eukaryota; kingdom Metazoa; phylum Chordata; class Mammalia; order Dermoptera; family Cynocephalidae; genus Galeopterus; species Galeopterus variegatus. The sequence goes on from NW_007733493.1 coordinate 20,784, forward strand.
GCCTGGGGTGATGTCGCTGCACTCCCCTGACCTCCCTGTCTGAGCCCAGGGCTTCCCCAGCCTGGAAACTGTCCAAGCTTCTCTGCTGCCCTAAGCTTTGAGACAGCACATGTCATACCCCTTCCAGGTCCATGAAGCGTCTGGAAATGCCTGGCCCCAGACAGCCCCAGGTTTGTGCATACATCATGCGCACACCCTGAGGCCAGAGGGCTGACCTGGTATGGACATGCTTGTGCCAAATTAAGGGCACGGGCTTTGGTCAGAGGATGAGTCCAAGAGGCAGCCCTGCCGACCCTGAGCACCTGTTTCCTCACCTGTAAAAAGACACATGGTACCTGCGCCCAGGGCTGTATGGGCACCAAATGAGCCCAGCACACTTGGGAAGGATGCAGAGCCCTTCCCATTCTCTCCAGGGCCCTGACCACTTCAGACCCAACCCAGTGCAGGGCCTGCTGTAGCTCAGAGAGGAACACAGCAGGGGCAGACCCAGGGTGCCTACGATGTGCCTGTGCCCCTTGGTGGTAAGAGCCCCAGTAGTACAAGCACCTCTGTGGAATATACTATAAAGCATATGTATCTCACAGGACCTGGTTTTCCAAAGCCTTGCAGTTTCAAATATTGATGTTACAGAGGACTGGAAATTTTCCTCAGGCTATAAAGTCTCTGGTGTAAGATAAAGATTTGTGACACAGCAAGGTTGCTGGCTCAAGGACACACTAGTTACTATATAAAGATACTGGAAAATTTCTGGAGGGAGAAGGAATGTCTGCTAAGATCAAGCCTTTGTTGGTGGATCACTTGTCTAATGGATGTCATCTGACTTGTTTCACTAAAAGTTACCAGCCTATATTGTTAAACTATAACCCCACCTATGTTCTCTTCCTGTAACTTCCTGTTCTAAAAAATTAAATAAATAAATAAATAAACCCAATTCAGGGTTAATTTCCCGAGGAAGGGTTGCCTCTTGCTAAAGCGTTCCCAGGGAAGCTAACCACTTTGGGGCTTCTCACTGCTCAAAAAAATAGGCTTTAAGTAATCCTTTACGTCTCCGTCACCTAGGGAAAGTGGGGTAACAAATCCGTGGGGGCAAAGCAACACAAACAACATACCTCCACTGGGGTGGACGGGCTGAGGCCCAAATGCTGTGCAGCCCTCACTTGCTCTGTGCCCTCGGGTTTGCCAGGTAACTTTTGAGCCTCAACTCCCCCATCCAGAACATGGGAATAGTCTCCCCAAGGGCTACCATGATTTAGGAGGAAGTAATACAGGCATTCAACAGCCGTCATGTCATCACCCAAGCATCCAGCCCCTGGCTCAACCCTGGCTGTCCCCTAGCAGGAATACAGCAGAGTATTGGGAAGCAAGCTCCGGGCAAGGTGTGCTTGAAGTGACAGAGTCAGAGAGACAAGTCATGGAGACAAGTCGTACATTTTACAGCACAGCCTGGCCATAACATCTAAAACATCCAGAGCCCTTGCTGTCCCCAGAGACAGGTCTTGGTGCCTTGTGAAGCAGGGTGAAGGCCTGGCCAAGGCAGCGTAAGCACTCTCCCGTGATGTGGAAGTGATACCAATGCATGGGTCTCTGCAGTTCTTGGGACCCAGCAGATGCTCATATATAGTTGCTCTATCTCCAGCTCCATTAACTTTTTCCTTCTGAACACCCCTGAGCCACCAAACACAGAGACAAGAAATCTGCTCTAGCTCGTAATCCCACCCAAGCAGCAACACTGCCCCCGCCCCCATCACCCACCCTGGCTTCCTAGAAATCCTCAGAAGTTAACAGAAGAGCAGAGATTGTAGAGACCCCAAATTCAGGTCCTGCTACCCCTAGTCGTACCACACCCTAACTATAACCAAAGGCCCAGCCTCCTCACCTCTGTTCAAACTTCTGCTGAGATGCAATACAGCTTGGTTTCCTTCTAAAGCACTCAAGTGCTTCCCTACTTCCTCCCAGCTCTCCCACCCCCATCCTATCTCCTCATGCCCCCAGCCTGGCCTGGTTAATGCCTGATAAGCAGGTGACAATGACACTGTGATAAGCAGACTGAGTCAGCAGAGAATCCCACCCCTCCAAGCTGCAACCAGCAAACAGAAGCTGGTAGGCCCAGCCTTCAGGCTGGAAAGGTGGCCTGAGAGTGGAGGCCGGGCAGGAGAGGGAACAGCATGTGTGTTACACTACCACTCGTACACTGAACACATGCAGACACAAGCTCACATGAGCAGTCATCAGGAAGGGACCAGGAGACAGCTGCCCTGGCTCCTCTGAAGGGTGAGCGGCTTTCCCCTCTGAATCCACAATGTGCATGTGTAGGGGGAGAGGGAGGCTCATTGTCAGGAAGGCACATCTCCCCAGGGTACAGACCCATCTGGGGCCCTGCCCCAACATCAGGGCTGCAGGAGCTGGGTAGGAGGGCTCTGGGCTCTCACTGCTGACCTCTGCTTGCCAAGAAAGGCACTGCATGTAGCAGCAGAGCCAGGGCTGCCACTTCTGGAAGTTTCCCAACTGCCGAGGTTTGGGGAATAGTTCCTTTTTTTCTTTTTTTTTTTTTTATAAGATGACCAGTAAGGGGATCTCAACCCTTGGCTTGGTGTTGTCAGCACCACACTCAGCCAGTGAGCAAACCGGCCATCCCTATATAGGATCCAAACCCGTGGCCTTGGTGTTATCAGCACCGCACTCTACCGAGTGAGCCACGGGCCGGCCTGGAATAGTTCCTTTTTATATGCTAGAGGCACAAGCAAGGGCAGCTAAAAACTTTATTCTGTTGTTAAGGGGCCTGGAAGTGCCAAGGAGCTGGAGGGGCCAGCACTGGCTGTCCCGGAATTCAGTCTGTCCAGGCAGTGCAGTAAATGCCAGAGCTGCGCCACCCCTGCAGGCCAGGGAGCTGCTCCACACTGTGCTCAGCCCCCCAGGGGCCCGGAGACCTCAGGAGGGCATCGCTGCAGGTCTGGATTTCTTTCCTCTGTGCTTGAAGCTGCGTAGTGGGTTCTGGGCCTTCACCTTCTACGGGGGCAAAGTTACAGGTTAGTTGGAGGAATCAGACCCTCCATCAATCCATCACCTGCCCGCCCAAACTGAGACAGACACAGGGTGACCAGTGACCTGGCAAGGCCCCCACAGGCCACAAGCCAAGACCAGAAGCTGCTGTGGACACTGTCAGGGAGAAGGGCAGCCAGGGACAGATAAGCTGTGCTCATGGGCGGCCACAGGAGTGTCCCCAGCCCACGATTGTCCCAGCCACCAGGTTTTTGGGGCCCAGTTGTCAGGTGGCCTCTCTACATCCTGAGCGCAAGGCGCCAGCACACCAAGGTAGGAGCTGTACCTTGGCCTTCTTGAAGGAGGATGGCTTCTTCCGCTTCTTGTGAGGGCGCATGAGGCCACGAAGAGCAGGAGGAACTGGAAGAGATGCTTGATCTCAGTGGCCATCTCACCTGCCACAAGCTCCAGCCTCCACTGCCATCCCTATCCCAGAGATGTGGTCTCACCTCATGAGGGGCTTCCAGCCCTCCCACAAGCCTTTCTCGGTGCTGCCCCCACCCCCACCGACTCCGCAGCAAATCGTCCAATTCTGACCCAACCGACAGCCTACAACACATGCTATTCGTTATCACAGGTGCACAGGGCCAAAAGAATGTGAGCTTGTTAGACTCCTGTCTAAATCACTCTTCTGTAGTATTTAAATTTGCTGCAATAAACAGTAAACAAGAAAAATATATACAGCTTTAAAGAAAATGCAGCTGAAATAAGTTGATGGGTAATTACTTCACACCTGGCTCATCACTACAGATCCAGGTGTCCCCAACTGGTGGTCCTACATCCTTCCTTCCCTAGCACCATCCCGGTGGCACTTGACTTCAGCTCTGCCCTCACTTCCATGTCCCAAAGACTTCCCCAAGCCAAGTGCCAAAGATCCTCACATCCTGACCATCCCCAGGCCCTTCTAAACCTCCTGGATATATATCATCTTAGCAGTGACTTTGCTCCAATTTAACAGGGAAGACCTGATCCCTTAGGCCAAAGATCCAGCACCGCCTTCTCCCTGCTCCACCTCCTGGCATCTCAGACCAGGACCAGGGCCAGGGTCTCCTCCAGCTCATTGCTGTTGAGAACCTGGCCCCCCACCATGGCATTTTCAAGTTTCCATCTCTTCTGGACTCTTCCCTTCCCATCACTCAGGCCACTCCTGCCCTGGTATATTCCATCTCCACCCTCCTGTCACTACCACAGCAGCAACACCACACCTGTCTGCTCGTGGTCCAGGCTGACCAGAGCCCATGGTACCAGGAAAGGGCCTGCACTCACTGCCCACAGCCATCTCCTCTATCTATTTTAAGCATAAAAGTCATACACGCTCATTACCGAAAACTCACATATGGCACGTCAAAGAAGAAAAGTCATGACCCAGGACAGCTTGCATCACATGAGCAGAGCCACCAGGTTAATGGCCATGTACAGACCCAGTTTTGGCTTTATCGCCACCACAGAAACCACTCCTGGGTCCTGATATTGTACCTGCCAGCCCTGTGCCCTTGCCCCACCCTGCCCTTTTCCCTTTGCCACCTCATCTGTTTCTGTTCATGGAGTCTATCTCCCTGTCGACTGCTCTGCCCCAGACTCCACAGGTGCCTGGGCCTCGCCTTCAGGGGCTGCTAATTCTGAGTGTTCCCCAGTACCAGGAGTTCTGCCGCCTACCCGACCCTTCCCCAAACCTGTTCACTCCCTTCAGCCCACAGAGAGCCATTCGACCTGTCACTGGTTCATTCTTTCATCCAGCCAAGCCCTGGAGACCGCCTGGCCTGAAATCCTGGGTTTGCCACCAACTCTGTACTCCCGCAGTTTCCTCATGTCCACAATGGAGACAGCAACAGCTATCCCATGGGATGGGCGGACAAGCTTAAACGAGCGAGCACACACACGAGCGTACTTGTTTGTGTACATGTGTGCCGCCTGATTCTCCTGGGACCTGTTCCACCTGAGCAACCAATGCCATTTGCTCCAGCCCGCTGCCTCCTGATCCCCCAGGCCACACTCACCCAGGTAGTCAGGGACATGGCCTAGGTGAGGCTTCACCACCGCAGGATGCAAGGGCAGGTCGTGCCGCAGCAGCTGGAGGTCCCTGGGGTTGTCTTCAAAGTATGTCTGACAGGGGAACAACAAGCCCTGCAGAGTCAGCACCCCTCTTTTGTAACTTTGCAGATTCAGTTTTGAAAGGATAGCATGCTCACTTGTTCGAAAAGGCACAAGAGGTCACGCCATGAAAAGTTTTCCTACTGCCTTTGTCCCCGCCACCCTCCCTGTGCAGAGTAGGCTACTGGAGCCACTTTCTCACGTCTCCAAGTCCGCTGCACATGTATGAGGACTACACATTCAGTCTCCCTTGTCTGAAAGGCAAACAGCAGCACCCTGCACCCCTTTTCGCTTGGCATCCTCTCAGACTGCTCCACATCGACACACAGACAGCCTCCTCTTCTTTGCTATGTCAGTGTAGCCTTCAGCTAAGGATGTACCCTAGTTTACTCAGTGCGCCCCTATGGTGAGCTCGGGGGTGTTTCCATCTTCTGGTTCCACAGTAATGCTATGATGAATGCGGGCACGTATGACCATGCTCATTCACAAGTATGCCTAGCAAGTAAGTCCCCAAAGTACACGTGAACCTGTAATTCTGATGGACATGGAGGGTGTCCACTGTGAGTGGGCACGTATGACCATGCTCATTCACAAGTATGCCTAGCAAGTAAGTCCCCAAAGTACACGTAAACCTGTAATTCTGATGGACATGGAGGGTGTCCACTGTGAGTCTGTGCCAATTTACCTGCCAGCATAATGGGCTGGCTTCCTTCACTGGTTCCTGGCCCGTTTCCTCCCTCTCCCTGCCAAAGGCCAGCACACTGCCTGGTTCTCTGCTTCTCACCACTCAGCCTGGCGGCCTACTAAGCTTCATCCCCACCCTGCCTCCCTGTCCCCTCACCTTGAGCTTCTCTGAGTGTAGAAGCTCTTCCTTGATCTCCTTCAATCTCGCCTCCCGTATGGCCTGTTTAGTCACTGAGCGCATGGCATCCTACAGGTGAATGCTGAAGGTCAAGATGGTGGGGCTGCCCCAAACCCTCCCTCATGCCTGGATGCTCAGCAACAGGGCACGATCCCTGGGTCACAGCCCCAAACCCATCCACTCCCTACCCTACACATCCAGCTCACCCTGCAGCGATAGCGGAAGCCCTCAATCTCCTCCATCCGGAACTGGTAGGGGAGCAGGATGGGGGCCCCATTCTCTGTGGAGAAGGCACCAGTGAGGGTCTCGCAGGTGAGGGCTGGGATGGGGTCTACCAAGACTGCACCTGCAGCCTCCTGCACCTTCTCCCAGGGGCAAGGCAGCAGGGGAGCCACCACCTCCCTGGTATGCCAAACGCTCAGCTTCTCTGTACCTGGGTCTCATGGGACACCTCTATGGTGCTGTGGACGGGGGTAACCTATGTATCCTGGAGACATGGGTGTCATCATACCCTTGAGCCCCAGGACCTGCCGTCCACTTTCCCCTCCTCTGCCAAGGGCACCCTGGCAACAAGGGCACCCCAGGATGATGCCAGGGAGAGCAATCAAGGAGCACTTAGCATCTGGGGTCGGGCGCTGTCATGAGGTATGTCAGAGCAGCGTGTCACGTCACTTAACGCTCAAGAGGCAGACTGTAGAAGTGACTTTGGACAAAATACCTTGGTCTGCTCATCTGTGAAGAGGGATAGTGCCTGCCACACGGGCATGAAGAGGATGGACATTGGAAGCTGCTGGTCACACTACCCTGTTACTGCTGCTGTCACTTTCACAGGGTTTGAAGGTATCGTGGGAGAGGCCTGGCCTGGCCCAGCCCACATGAGCCAACCTCTTACCTCCACTGAGCAGCTCTTCAATCTTGCCCAAGTGGGACTGCTCTGTGGGTAGCACGAAGGTCAGGACTATGCCTGGGTTGTTGGCCCGTGCTGTCCTGCAAGGGGAGATGGCCCAGCCTGCATCTCTGGCCTGTAGGAACAGTCCAGCAAGCTCTGAGCCTTCATCATGCCTACAAGCCAGATGCCTGGCCCCCCACATTCCCAGCCCTCCTACCTGCCGGCTCGATGGATGTAGGCCTCAGGGGTGGGGGGAAGGTCAAAGTTGAGCACAGCAGATACATGGTGGAAGTCTATACCCCGGGCCACACCTGCCTCCGGATCAGAGGCCCTGCGGAGTCAATCAACATCAGCCAGACCCTTCCTCTCCTTTGGGTAGGCATTCTCAAGCTTAATTAGCAAAACTTCCTCTAAACAAAGCATGGGGACCACAAGACCCTGATATACATAAGACTCTTCAACATCAGAAGTGTTACAGGAGTTGGGGTATCGCAAGGTGGCCTGGAGCTTTGACACAGGGCCAAACTCTCATTCTGAGCTCAGCTCTGGGGCACCAGTAGAACTCACTGTCCTCCGGGGCAATCTGAGAACCACCCCTGGGCCAGTCAACCCTTCAAGTGGACAGAGACTGGGGGGCTTCCCTTTTCCTCTCAGAAATATACTCCCTACAAGTCACAGCCACACACCCGACGCAGGCTGGCCATCTCCCCCGCAGGACTGCATATGCCAAAAACCCAGGTTCAGTCTTCCCCTTCCTGCTGCACATTCAGTGGGTACCCTTCATTCCCCTGTTCTATGCCCAGGCAGCTGAGTAAGGGCCTAGAACCAGCCAGATCTGGAACGTCTAGCTCCCTGCTCTGTGCGCCCTTGTTTCAGTCTCCCAAAAAGCTGAAAAACAGGACTCACTTAGGAAGGCTGAGAAAAGAAGAGAAATGTGGACTTACTTGTCCCCTTTGGGCCCTCGGCCCCGATGCTTGCCCTTGACTGGGGCCCCCAGGACTTCGGCATCAGTAGCTATGACACAGTCATAGAAGCCTTGATTGAACTGTGAGATGATGTGGCACCTACAGGCCAACAGTGGAGAGAGGGTCAGCCCCCGCAGAGCAAGCTGGAGGCCCCTCTCCCAGTCCTGGCACTGTCATAATCATCTCTCTTTCTTCTCGTTTCTTCCTCTTAATCTCTTTCTCTACTTATCCTTTGTGCCTCAACTTCCTTAATAGAAGAAGGAGTAACAGTAGGTATTTTAGAGTTGTGAGAAATGTCAGTATCAGTCAAGTCCACAGCCTGGCCCCTACTAAGTGCTTAAAAAACAGGAACATCAACTGGGTCAGCTGTCAATGCCTACCTTCAACTTAACTCAATCAAGACATTGACCATGGCAAACCTGGAGCGCAGTGGGAGTTCTCCATTGAGCACACATGTGGGGATGCTGAACTGCTCCAGGAACAGGCGTAGCCGGTAACTCCGCTCTAGAGTGTTGACAAAGAGCAGGGATTTCCCCTGAATCAATGACAGCTTGAGCAGGGCATACAACAGCAGGAATTTGTCTTCCTCAGTCTCACAGACCACCTGAAACTGCTGTAACTGGTCTGGCCCTGGCAGCTGGGACTCCTGCAACTTGAGGGTAACCTGGGGAGAGGACAGACCAATGATCAGGAAAGAAAGAGAAGACACATGCTACAGCTACTGGCTCACCCACCAGGCACCAACATTTTAGTGCAGGGCTGAGATGCCTTTAAGGATTCTTGGCACCCTCAGTCCCCTCTAGTTTTGTAACCTAAAAAACTCAAAATGCCTTAACTATTGTGGGGTATAGAGGACGTAAACTAAACATAAAGTGCTTGGGGCACAGAACAAAGAGAGACATATCAATAAACAACTATAGGTCCATAGCAACAGAGCTTCCTTTTTTTTTTTTTTGTCTTTTGTCTTTTTCCGTGTCCGGCAACGGATCGCAACCCTCAGTGTTGCCCCCGTACCGGACCGGGGACCGGCAACGGGATTGCAACCCTCGGTGTTGCTCCCGTGCCTCGCTCAGCCAGTGAGCGGGAACCGGTCTGTATGTGGGATCCGAACCCTCGGGCGGAGCGCTGCCACGCTTCCCAAGCGGCGCACTATCCAGTGCGCCACCGGGCCGGCCCAACAGAGCTTCTGAAGGATACAATTTATGTAAGAATTTGGCCTTAGAATTTTGGCTCTGTTGCTCTAAGCAGCTCCCTGGGGGATCTCCGGTCTGTATGTGGGATCCGAACCCTCGGGCGGAGCGCCGCCACGCTTCCCAAGCGGCGCACTATCCAGTGCGCCACCGGGCTGGCCCAACAGAGCTTCTGAAGGATACAATTTATGTAAGAATTTGGCCTTAGAATTTTGGCTCTGTTGCTCTAAGCAGCTCCCTGGGGGATCCCTGCTCAGGCTTTTAGATAAAGCATGATTTGAACTGGGAAACAGTTGAGGATGCCTGAAAATATGTATGTAGTGATATCAGATGACTGGCTTTTAGTGCCTCAGAACCAGAGATAAAACACCCCATGACAACCATCCCACCCAAAACATCAAAAGCTCCTCTGAAAAGGAGCATCAAGTCCTCTAAGTGTCCCCATGCCTGCAGCTCAACGTGCCCCTTACCGGGTTATGTAGTACTAGCTCCTTGAGTGCTTGTACATCCTCGTTAAAAGTAGCTGACATGAGAAAAGCCTGGTAAATCCGGGGCAAGTGACTGAAATGAAACAGAGCCTGATCAGACTCCAGCTCCAAAAACCTCTAATTGTGGCAGGCAGCAGAACTTCCAGCCACCAAGCTCTAGGTTCAATACTCTATTCACAAATGTTTCCACCAGAAACCATCCCTACCTTTTCCTTACCAGAGAAGACTCTTGAGTTCTTCTTCAAATCCGAAGGAAAAAAGAAGATCAGCCTCATCCACCACCAGCAGCTCCAGGGAGTCACGCAGTTTCAAGCTGTCCTGCTGCAAGTGACTTAATATGCGGGATGGGGTCCCCACCACCACATCTGGCTTCTCCATCAGCACAGCTCTGCAGGTGGGCAAACAGCAGCATCAGGGAGAATGTAGCAGCTGAGACCTCATGCTGGACCAGCCCTCTCTCTTGCTGCACACAAACCCAATCCCACATCTCTGTGTAGCTTCATTCCCCTGCGGCTGTGCTTTCACCCACCTCTGAGAGGCTAAGTCTTCAGCAGCAGAGACATTGGCCACCCGGATGTCCCGAGCACAGTAGGTAGCCAGCTGCTGAATCATGAACTGGGCCTGCCGTGCCAACTCCTTTGTAGGAACAAGGACAAGGCCTCTCACAGCCTGTTCTATCACAGGACCTGTCTGTAAGAACGTGAATGAAAGACTTTAGCCAGCAGTGCATATTATTGTGTCCACATGATGCTTTTCTCTACTTCTTCCAGGCAATCTGACCTATCCACTGCAACACAACTTAGCTGATCAACCTCTCTGCCTGCCTTAAAATGTAGAGTGGAGGACTCTTTCCCTGGGCTCTGACTCACAAGAAAGAATAACTTACTCTATGGCTATGATGTTACAGTAGTGCCCCTTTTATCCGTGGTTTTGATTCCCGTGGTTTCAGTCAACAATGATTGGAAAACATTAAATGGAAAATTCCAGAAATAAATAATTCATAAGCTTTAAATTGTGCACAGTTCTAAGTAGTGATAAAATCTCTCCCTATCTGGCTCCTTCCTGCCCCAGACAGGAATCCATTGTACAGCCTATCCACGCTATATACATCCACTACCATAATAAAAAAACATAGTACATTTAGGGTTCTGTATTATTACCAGATTAGACATCCACTGGGGGTCTCTGAACTTATCCCCCAAGGATAAAAGGAGACTACCCTACTTAAAGTGTACTAATTATGGAGGCTAAATCTCACTCTAATTCTATAAGTAGAAAGGGAAGATGTGCCCCCTTTTTATAGAAGATTACTCAAGATTACACAAAGGCTGGTAATAGCAGGGCCCAGGTAAACATGAACTCCAGTCCAGAGCCACAACAGCACCAGCTTCTCCAAGGCCAGCCTGCATGGGGATGGGGACCAAGAGAAAACACTGCACAAACGGGAACCTCCCTTCCCAGCCTTTGGGGCCTGCCTCTTTCCTCTCCTCGGCCCTCCCGCTACCCACCGCCTTCCTGTGGAGCAGCAGCTGCAGCATCGGAATAGCATAAGCGGCCGTCTTCCCGGAGCCCGTGCGAGCCCGAGCCAGAAGGTCCTTCCCCTCCAGGGCCAGTGGAATGGCCTTTTCCTGGATCAGCGTAGGCCGCGACCAGCCCAGGTCGGTGACGGCCTAGGAGAAACGAGGAGCGTGGTTCAGGCGGCGCGGAGGACGGCGCACCCGTAAACCAGCTCCCCAGCTCTCCCCAGTACCTGCAAGAGCCGGGGATCCAGGCCCATGTGTTCGAAGCCCAACGCCTCTGGGTCCGCCATAGTCCTACTCCGTAGTGACAGCGCGCACGCGCGGCAGGGAAAATGAAGACGTCGCGGGGGCGGGCCAAAGCAACAACCAATCAGATTCGGAAGATCCGTCACTTCCCGGAAGTCCTGGATCCAAGGCTTCCGGTGTTTTGTCCGCGGTCTGCGGCTGCACAGTGTTCGGGTGTAACCGGATCTCCCCGCGGTTCCTCTGGATCTGCAGGGGGAACCGCTGCCGGGGCTGATGGAGGTTGGCAGGATCGGTTTCGCTCGGTTAGGGTTGGGGCCGGCGAGGCGGGGCAAATGAGAGCAAATGAAGCGGGGCGCACCAGCCTATTTTGGAGCCCGGGAGAGAGGCCGGGCGGAGGGGCACGGGCTGGAAGAATGAGCAGCACAGATCCATGGCAGCAGCTGCCTGAGACAGAGGAAGGAGGGTTGGTCTAAGGTTCCCATACCTGGCTGCTCATCAGTCATCTGCACAGCTTGATGACAGTTCTGTGGGTCTTAAGTCTGACATGGGTCTTCGGCTATAATCAAGGTGAGACCCAAGCCACTATGCTTGTCATAATATGTTACAGCAGCAATAGGAAACTAATACAGGCGGAGACTAAGAAACTTATCACTTTAAAAGTGGAAGAGGGAAACTAAAGAGAAGGTCAGAGTGGTGCCATGTGAAGACTCAACCCACCACTGCTGGCTTTGCAAATGGAGGAAGGGAGCCACAAGAATTACCAGACATGGGCTGGTGGGTTAGCTCAGTTGGTTAGAACGCAGCTCTGTAACACCAAGGTCAAGGGTTTGGTTCGTCACACTGGCCAGCCGCCAAAAGAAAGGAAAATAAAATTACCAGACGCTTGTGATTACATTAAGCCCACCCAGACGATCCAGAATAATCTCCATATTTTAAAGTCATCTGATTAGCAACTTTAATTTTCCTTTGCCATATTAGATAACATAGTCACTGGTTTCAGGGATTAGAATATGGACATTGTTGGGGGGCTATTACTCTGCCTACCATACCACTAAAAACAAATCTACTTAATCAGACTGGAGCTGAGTGTTGCCCAGGTTGATGAGCTTCCAGAGTGATCTTTGCATCTGGTCTGACATGGCCCAGCACCCGAGTACCAAGACTAGGTTCTGGCTGTTGTTAAATTGAGAACAGAATCCCTCATGCACAACAGGAAAAGTCAGGCTGGGACCAAATGATGAAGATGGGTACTGCCAGTCCCAGTGAGAGCTGGGGAACTGGGCTGAGATGATAGGGATATTAAGAATGGTCGCCCCTTGCCCCCAACCCACTTTTTTTTGTGGTAAGGAGACAGAAGGCTGTTTGGTAAGGACGTTGCAATCTAAGAAAGCAAAAATCTCAGAATGTAATCAAGAGTATAAGGGGGTGGTGGGATCACCAGAATTCTTTGGGTGTAGCCTATTGTTTTTTTAAAAAACTTTTTTAGGCCACAATGTATCTATGAATATGACACACCTGTATGGAAATGCTTATTCTCCCCACAGCCACCACTTGTTGGCCCATCCTCTGGCCATTCCAATTCCACCTGCTCCATCAGTGTAAACGTGTAATGCATACCCATCTTTGTCCTCACTCCACTCCACTACCCTCCCTATCAAAAATGAGCAAGAGGTGGGCCGGCCCGTGGCTCACTTGGGAGAGCGTGGTGCTAACAGCATCAAGTCAAGGGTTAAGATCCCCTTACCGGTCATCTTTAAAAAAAGAGCAAGGAGAAACTCAGGGCATACTGACCTACCTGCATAATTGAGATGTGCTCAATTGTGTCTTCTGCTGAGCAGACCTTATCTGTAGCTTCCTGTCCTCTCACAGCCCAGGCTCCAGTCTAGCTGCTACTGACTATATTTCTAGTAACAGCCACAGGACAGAAATGTGTCCCTTCCCAACATGTCACATATCCCCCAAGAGCCTCAGGCCAGAGGTCCACACATCTAATTAGTTCAAAGGCAATCTGATTTCCCATGTGTGGTTTTGTTTTTTTGGGGTTTTTTTAGCAGCTGGCTGGTACAGGGACCGAAACCTAGATGTTATACTACCATGCTCTGACCAACTGAGCTAACTGACCAGTCTCTCCCTGTTAATTCTAACCTGAAGAAAACTGTAAACTATTTCAAATATCTGAAGAATTTTGGCATTTTGTTTCACTGAACTGTTACACAGCCATCCAGAATTGGAAACATGAGGAATATGTAGAGTTTTTAATACCAAAATATTTAAATGAAAACTATAGAACTAAATTTCATGTATTTTTAAGGGTAAAAATAGGTACATATATGGAACAGCAGGTCATAAAGTAGCAAGAAGGGAAGAATTTAGTTCTGTAGGTCAGATACATTTAATAAATAATATTTCAAATAAACAATGTATAAAAAAATAAGAATGGGCAACTGATGGCATTAAGTTTTATACACAGGAAGTGCATGGAGGAATTTTAAGATCTGTTCAGATTTAGTTATTTATTTTCAAATTCACATTTCTGGGGGCTAAGAAGCTGGGTACTTAATATCCTCAGATGATTCCTTGCTGATGTGTTGTCTACTTTGTGAATGGTTGAGCAACCAAGCACCCTGTTCCCAAATACCCTAGGGGCTGGTCTGTCCAAGTCAGTCCTAGTACCACAAGTCCACACTGAAGTCCACTCCAAGTCATCACAGAGGCAGTCTAAGCCAGGAACCTTGCCTCCTTCCCTCTCTGCCTCCCCTCTGCCCACAGCCTCTTATTTCATCTCAAACACAGCTACTACAACACATTTTATTTCACTGGAAAAAATGTGTATAAAGAACCAAATCTGGTTCCCATGAAGAAAACATTTAACACAACTTAAATAAAAGTTAAGGGATGAGGGAGGGTAAGAGTGCACTGACCCATGCTAGCTCCGTCACTGCCTTACCTCTGACTCTGAGGCCCTATGGGATGGAAATCACAAATGTGTAAGAGAACTCTGATGGCCCTCTGATACAGCCATGAGCAGCTGTAACATCTGCCCACAGAACACTTAAATCCTGAGAGTTGCCATGGTAGCTATTAGAAATGTGTGAATAAACAATGCATACGCACTGCATTAGTGTTTTGAGCTAGTTACAGGCAGTAGCACTTCGATGAGGAAGGAAAATATATAATTTATCAAAAAATAGTTCTACTATAGAAAAACGTCTCAATCCTCCAGGGCCAAGACTGCCCCTTATTTACATTCACAAAGCCACTGAGTGAACCCAGGACTGACCATAGAGCAGGGGTCAGGGCCTCCTCCATGGGATATGCCACTCACCCACTGCATAAACAGTCAGAGAACAGAGGTGTCAGGCTGGCCGGTAAGCTCAGTTGGTTAGAACGCAGTGTTGCAACATTGAGGTCAAAGGTTTAGAATCCCACACTGGCCAGCCGCCAAAAAAAAAGAGCAGAGGTGAAGGAGAGATTTTTCTTTTGCTCATTTTGTATGAGAATAGAGGGGAATCACTGGAGGCAAGAGAAGCAAGACTTAATCCTGGGTAGCCCTAAGACAGATTTTGAAACTTGAACCAATGTCCTGCTTCCTTGAGAACCAGGGTTAATAAGTGGCTGATCTGAATGGTTTGCTGCCATGGAACCAATGTGACATTTTTTTTTTTTTCCCTCAAAATCCAGGTGGATAAGGGATAGGGTGGGGAAAGTACCAAATAATTGAGGTGAAAAGGACGAGAACCAGGGTTAATAAGTGGCTGATCTGAATGGTTTGCTGCCATGGAACCAATGTGACATATTTTTTTTTTTTTCCCCTCAAAATCCAGGTGGATAAGGGATAGGGTGGGGAAAGTACCAAATAATTGAGGTGAAAAGGACGGGTCATATGGAGAGGGCTCTATACCAGCTTCTTGGCCTCAAAGAAGCTCTTGAGGTGACGCATCTGCCAGATGCCAGTGAGGATGAGGATGACGGTCTGAGCAATCGACCACCACAGTACCCTCTGGTTGGTGCTCTCGCTGGTCAGACGGAAGCGCTCTTCACGATACTGCGTGGGGCAATGGACACAAGGTTAAAAGAGCAGGAAAAACAATCCCGGGCTGTTGTGAGGTTCCCCCCATGTGTGACTTCTCAACTCCAAGACCAAACACCTTCTGGAATAGCGCCTGTGAATGCTGCCACGGTCTCCCCGCTGAAATTGCCTCAAAGAAGGGGTGGTGCTGTCCCTCCGCAAGCATCTCTGTTAGGACTGAAATTATGTTCCTACCACTTCAAACAAGATCCAAGGAAAGCAGGTAGACAATGGTTATTACTAGACTGTGAACTGTCTTCACTTTATTTATTTACTTGGCAGCTGGCCAGTATGGAGATCTTCACTTTACTTTATAGAGCTTAAAAGTGACTATCTAAAGCAAAATGTGGTCTATTCATACAATGGAATATTATTCAGCCTTAAAAAGTAAATTCTTCCACATGCTACAATGTAAATAAACCTTGAGGACATTACGCTAAGTGAAATAAGCCAGTCACAAAAGAGTAAATACTGTATGATTCTACTCATATGTTACCTAGAGTAGTCAAATTCATAGAGACAGAAAGTAGAATGGGCTGGGGAAGAAGGGAATGGGGAATTGTTGTTTAATAGACACAGTTTTCAGTTTGGGAAGATGAAAAAGTTCTGGAGACAGATGGTGGTGAGGGTGGCACATTATGAATGCATTTAATACCCCAGAGCTGTACACTTAGAAGCAATCAAAATGGTAAGTATTTATGTTACGTGTATTTTACCACAATAAAAATTTTTGAAAAAAAAAACCACAATTATTAGACTGATACACTCCATTCCATTCTTTGAAGAGCTGATCTCCCAAGCAGGGAAGAACCCAAGCAGAAACTCCAAGTAGGAATAGTGGGCATAAAGGTCACTTTCATCTCCAAGTACAAGGAGACATGCTCTTACCCGCTGGTAGTCCTGCTCCTTCTGGATCTGCTCCACCTGATCGAGCAGCTGGCGGGCACGGAGCTGCAACTCCGTTAGCTTATCCTTAGCAGCGATCTCAGGATAGTTGTTGGCGTGCTCTCCGACCTGGATATTCAAGTGCACTCGCTACAAGGAAACACGGGGTATCTGAGTGATGGAGCCTTTAACCATCTGTCCAAGGCTATGAAACCCACTCTTGTCCCTGGCTGTGGGGCATAAGGGCAACATCTGTCTCCCCAATTCTGACTGTGCCACAGAGTGTCACAAATGATGGTGGCGACAAATCAATATTTAGAAACAAGTGAGAGATTCCAATCTGCGACCAAAGAGAAAATCCTCTTACCAGTTTGCCACCGGCGAAGAGAGCCATCCTGGTTGAGTTGGAGTGCAGACAGATCTGATGGTCACCGGGAGTGTGGGAAGTGAACGTGAAACGGCCCTCAGAGCCGTACTGCCGGGACAGCACCACCTGCAACGTGCGTCATGAAAGCCCCACCTCTGCTGCGACCTCTCCAAGTGCAAGCTCCTGTCTCCTATCTCAGGACCCAGGAAGCGCTTCACACCCCACGGGAGTTCCACTGAGGAACGCTCGATGCCAGCTAGAGCACTGCCAGCGGCGGCCCTACCTTGCCGTCGGGGTCCTTCACTTCTACGTGCATGCCCAGGCCAGGGGTCGAGGGTAGGAAGACCTCCTTCTGCTTATCCCACATCTGGGTGCGATAGTTGCCTGCAGGACAGACACACAGTCACTATCTGGCCCCGCGGGCCGCCTCTCCGCCCAGCGTCCTCACCCCACCGCCCCGTGCGACCCGCGGTGCTAGGTAGGGGCCTGGCGTCCTCGGCACCCTCAGGTCAGGTCTAGGAGGACGCCGCCGAGGGCCGGGCTGGGGACAAAGGGCCTCTCCACCCTCAGCCCGCCTGACCGATGACCATGGTCTCGTCGGGGATTTCCTCGATGAAGCAGCGTTTCTCGGTCTCGCCGATATGGAAGTAGAGCCCCCGGGTGCCCACTGTGCACAGCGCGAACAGCAGCAACGCCGCCGGCCCCATAGCAGGCAGTCGCCCGCCCCCGAAACCCGCCATCTCACCCCCCCGCGCGCATGCGCGAACCGGAGCACCGCCCTGCGCCGGTGCGCCACCCAAGACCCCCCTCCCGCAAGCGGTGGAGGAGGAGGTATCTGCGCAGTGACGCCCGCCCTCTGTCCCTCCCCTTCCGGTACGACATGCCGCCGCGCAGGCAAGCCTCTCCCTGCCCTCCCCCCCGCACGGCTTTGCGCCTGCGCGCTGCTCCCGCTATGCCTAGTGGGAAGGTAGAAGGGCCTGTGCAGTGGCACCTACCCCTCCGTTCCCGTACGTCGCCGCACGTCACCGCTTTGCGCCTGCGCAGTGACGCTCATCTGCGCCCAGCAGTGATTTGGGTCCCAGAGCGCTACCGGGACGCTGGAAGTTACTTGACAGTGGCGGCCTCGATGACCTGGAACGTGCCCGTGGGGGTCCCAGCGCCCCCCCTTGTCTGTCCTGTAAGAGCCTAGATGAGCCTGGACGACGCTCTGGGCTCTGAGTGCGCCCCGAGAGCCCCAGGCTACAGAGTTGCCGGTCCTCTAAGAAGCTGAAAGTTGATTTGGGGCTTGAAATCTCCTGATTTTTAAATATTAGCGTTTAGCTCAACTTTTTTTCCTGATGGGATGGACGACAGAGCCGCACTCAAGTGGACGGTTTGTAATATCTGTCCAAATCCAGTGGGAGACACTTTTCCAGATTTTAGTAACTTGACCTCCCTGTTTATTGTGGTTCACTCCCTTCTCTACATCTCTGCCTCATTCTCCTCCTTTCATTCTTCGAAAAAACTGGTGCAAGATGGCACTGAAAGTCTGGGCTAAGAAAATTAAGGAACAGACAGGTAGGAGGGTAACTTGGAATGAGTAGCGTCCTGGGGCGTGTTTACACACCTAGTTACAGCACACCCTTTTTGTGTACAGAGAGATGAAAAACAAACTAGAAAGATACTTATTGGGTATGAAATTAGAGCAAAGAAATATTAAAACTTCTTTTTTATTTTTATTTTTTTTTAAAGATGACCGGTAAGGGGATCTTAACCCTTGACTTGGTGTTGTCAGCACCACGCTCACCCAGTGAGCAAACTGGCCATCCCTATATGGGATCCGAACCCGTGGCCTTGGTGTTATCAGCACCGCACTCTCCCTAGTGAGCCACAGGCCGGCCCCCCGTTTTTAATTTTTGATTAAGAGAATTTCCAAACACGTGAAAGTAGAACAGTTACAATGAACTTACATACACTCATCACCTTCAACAACAAGCAGCTTTCTACCGTCCTTGTTTTGTTTATCCCTTTCTGCATTGTTTTTCTGAAGTGTGTTAAAGCAAATCATTTCATCCATAAATACTTAAATGTGTGTCTCTAAGAGATAAGGACTTTAAAAGATACCATTATCACACCGATCAAAATTTAAAATAATTCTTTAACATCATCGAATACCTAGTATGTGTGTTCAGTTTCCTCCTCCTATTGTCTCGATAAAACTTTTTACACAGATTGTTTACTCAGGGTCCAAACAAGGTCTACTTATTGCATTTCATTGACATATCTCTTAGGTCTATTTTAATATGTAACAATTCCCCTTATTCTGTTGTTGTTTATGCCATTTACTTATGGAAGAAACTGGGTCATTTGGCCAACAGAATTTCCACGTTCTGGGTTTTGCTGATTGTGTCTTCGTGTGTCATTTAACATGTTTCTCTGTCCCTGGTGTGTCTTGTAAACAGAGTTAAATATAGAGCCAGGGAGGGTGTACACTGCAACTCATGAATCTTCTTCAGGCCCTCACTTGCACAGACCCCTATACCTAATGTTATATTTGTAGTCTTGTCATTTTTTTCCTTAAAGGAGACCCTGATATATGTATAGTTTCAGGGCTGGAGGCTAGATTAGGTTCAGGTTTAATTTGAGGGTTTTGTTTTGTTTTATTGCAAGAACCCTTTGCAGCTGGCACTGTGTACTTTTATTGTGACACATCAGGAGACACACAATGTGTGGTTGTCTCCCTCTTAATAATGTTGGAATTCATTTCTCAGTTCAGGGGTTGTCAGCCTGATCTATCCATCATAAAGTTTACCATCAATCTTTCTTTTTTTTTTTTTAAAAAGATGACCGGTAAGGGGATCTTAACCCTTGACTTGGTGTTGTCAGCACCACGCTCAGCCAGTGAGCCAACCGGCCATCCCTATATGGGATCCGAACCCGGGGCCTTGGTGTTATCAGCACCGCACTCTCCCGAGTGAGCCACGGGCCGGCCCAGTCAATCTTTCTTCTAATAGTCTAGCAACCATTGATAATCATCAGAACAGTGGTTCTCAACGAGGGGCAGTTTTGCCCTATCCCACCCAGGCGAAATTTAGCAATATCGAGATATTTTGGGTTGTCAAAATTGGGCCGGCCCCGTGGCACACTTGGGAGAGTGCGGTGCTGGGAGCGCAGCGACGCTCCCGCCACGGGTTCGGATCCTATATAGTACTGGCCGGTGCACTCACTGGCTGAGCGCGGTGCGGATGACACCACACCAAGGGTTGTGATCCCCTTACCGGTCACGAAAAAGACAAAAAAAAAAAAAAATTGAGGGCTGCGGGCTGCTATGGGTTAAATATGCCCCCCAAAAGTTGATGCATTGGAAACTTGACACCCCCCCCATTGTAACAGTGTTAGAGGGTGGGAAATCCAGTTATGGTATTTTAAAGGTAGGGCCTTCTGTTAGAGCACAATCTTATGACACAGGTTCAGATCATACCAAAAAATAAAATAAAGGGGGGTCCTTTAAGAGGTGATTAGATAGTGAGGACTGTGCCCTTGTGAAAGAATTGATCCATTCAGGGAGTAATGGGCATGGTTCTGGTAGCTTTATAAGGAGAGTGAGTGAGAAGTTTAGTTTGCTTGCTCAGCCCTTTCTCGCCATGTGATACTGTGTTCTGAGAGTCACCACCAAGAACAAGGCCCTCTCCAGATGTGTTCCCTGGACCTTGGACTTCCCAGCCCCCAAAACTGTAAGAAATAAATTTTGGGGGCCGGCCCGTGGCTCACTCGGGAGAGTGTGGTGCTGATAACACCAAGGCCCCGGGTTCGGATCCCATATAGGGATGGCTGGTTAGCTCATTGGGTGAGCATGGTGCTGACAACACCAAGCTAAGGGTAGGTGATTTCTTATGCTCTCATGCCTCCTGCATAGGATTCTTCTACAAAGGTGAGAGATCCCTCATCTACTCTGGTTACTCTGAAATACAATCCATTCAGGAAAGCCAGGATATGTGTTTGATGCTCTCCCTTTATCTATCAATTTTTTTTTTCCTTTTTGTCTTTTTTACTGACCGGTAACGGGATTGCAACCCTCGGAGTTGCGCCCGCACTGCGCTCAGCCAGTGAGCAGGAAACGGTCTCCACATGGGATCCGAACCCTCGGCGGGAGCGCCGCCACACTCCCAAGTGGCGCACTCTCCAGTGCACCACCGGGCTGGCCCGAGCTCTTTCTCTTTGAGAAAGCTGCAGGGGAAGCATGGTCCCAGAGGAGAGACAGGTTTCAGCCATTGCAAAACCTGGGGAAATACTTGGAAAATAGAATGGAAACACAGATAGATAGATGCATTTATTTAGAAAATAACTATTGAGCACCTGTTATGTGTACGACAGTTTGGGCATTGAGATGCATCTGTAAATAAGACATAGTGAGGAATTTACATTACAGTGGTAGGCAACCAACAATAAATACCTAAGCAAATACAGACTCATATATTTCAAACAGTGAGATAGACTGTGCAGAAAAAAATAGAGATATAGATAAAGAGTGAAGGGCGTGTGGAGGAAGTAGGGATTTGTTTGTCACAAATCGTGTCCTCCAAAGGGAATAGAGAGTGCCGTGGGAGTTGTGTTGATGGTAAGCCTAGATAGATGTTATTGAATTAATGCTTGCTAGAATAAATTGCTTTACTGAATAGCAGATGGAGGAAAACACATTAGGGCTTGCAAATTATCGCCCTGGGACGTGTGATTTTGCAGAATAACTGCCAGGTTCTCATAGCAATTTGTTCCCATTGTGGCCCCCTGGTGGAGGCAATGGTCAGTGCAAGATCTTTCCTACCTGCTTGACCTCATGGCTAATGACAGACAATTGTAACCTCT
Source organism: Galeopterus variegatus (assembly GCF_000696425.1). NCBI lineage: Eukaryota > Metazoa > Chordata > Mammalia > Dermoptera > Cynocephalidae > Galeopterus > Galeopterus variegatus. The sequence continues at coordinate 42,237 of NW_007733493.1, forward strand.
GCCCATGAGCCCCAACAGGCCACAGAACCACTAGGAAGCAGAGCAGACACTTGCTGTGCGGGGCTGGAGTCAGCCTTGAAGCCTCTCCCAGGCACTTTGCACACAGCTCAGGAAGCCATGGCGTTCTTGGACTTAAGCAAAGGGAAGTGGCTAGCACTTCAGACACGACACTCATTGAGGTTCGGAGGAGACTTTTTTAGGACAAAGAAGAGGAAGTTTGACTTCACCAGAGGTTAGAAAACCTAAAAAATTTACATTCTTAATAGATCTCTAAATAAGGTTAGAGAAAGACAAGGAACAATAGCTAGGGGACAGAGCTGTAACTACCTGGCAATGAGAAATGAGGATATCGGGGAGGGTACTCTATTTCAGGTGGCCCCAAGAGCATCAGCCCTGGACTCCTCTGGTCCTCTCTGGTGCTCTGACGTTTCAGGGCATTGGAAATGCCACTCAGGCTCAGATGGGTGACCTCCTTGTCTGAGTTTTCTTTATCGTGAAGCCTACAGTTCTATCTTTCCTGATTCTCTCTTAACCTGTGCCTCTTCTTGAAATCATGAAGAGGATATATTTTTCTAGCTATAGTTACAGACTTCCCTTTTACAATGACCAAATTTAATTCATTATTGATTCATTTGTTCCCACTTTCTGAGCTCTTATCATGTTCAAGATACTACCGTAGAAAATAGGGACTTAAAGATAAAAATGTTATAATTTATAATCCAGCAGGGAGAACAGATAATTTTTCTGAATGACATTACAAAATAATGTAAATGTTGGTTTACTGTCTACTCCACACTCTCTCTTCTGGCCATCTCCAAAGCTTCCGTCATCACTTCTAGATCTTTATCTTTAGCACTATCTTCTCTCCTAGTTTCCAGGTTTCTAAGTCTAGCTGACAATTGGACACCTCCGTCTGGTGTCTCATCTGCATCTCAAACACAACACAAGTTGAGTTAACCATATTCCCCACAGCCTTCAGAAACAATCTTTTCACCCTCCTTCTTGTATATTCTTTCTCAATAAATGATGCTACTGTCCCTCCTCCAGTTATCTAAGCCAAAAAAATAAGAATATCCTTGATCTTTGCTGTCCCTCCATATTCAGTAGTCACCTCTTGCATTCAGTAGTCACTAAGTCCTATTGGCTCTACCTCCTAAATATTTCTAGGGGATTCTTTCCATCCTGACAGCCAGCCCCATCAGTGAGACCTTTGTCTTCTCATCTGTGGGATACTGAGGCAACCTCCCAACCATTCTCCTTACCTTAAAGCCTTGCCTTGCTCTAAATGTTGGTCCACACTGCTACACCTGGGTGCTACCGTGCCTTTTCTTCAATAGCTCCCTACAAGCTTTTAGCACAGACAAGACCTCTCATATTCTGGATCCTGCCAAGCCCCCAAGTCATCTCTCCATTGCCTTCACAGCTCCCTGCACATGTTGGTGCTGACAACACCAAGACAAGGGTTGAGATCCCCTTACTGGTTATCTTTAAAAAAAAAAGCAAACAAACAAAAAAAAAACCCCACAGATGCATGTACCAAATAAGACATGTGAACCATGATTAGACCCTGTTGTGGTAGATTGTCTGCTAAGACTGCTGCCAACAATTCCTCTAACCTGTGTAAACACGTACTACTCCTCCCATTGCAAAGTGGAGTCTATTTCCCCCACTTGAATCTTGGAATGGCCTGTGGATTGCTCCATAATTCAATGCAGTGGAAGAGAAGCTGTATGACTTCTGGGGCGCAGGCCATAAGAGAACTTGCAGCTTTTATTTTTATTTCTCTTGGAACCCAGCTGGCATGAGGTCCAGCCCACCCGATTGGACCGGCATTCAGATGAAGCCATCTTGGATCTTCCAGTTCCAGTGGAGCTGCCCTAGCCAACACCACATGGAACACAGATGAGCTATCCCCACCAAAACCACACAATGCAGTTATGCAACTGCAAGAAAGTGAGGACGTTCTCTATGAACTGATATGGGAAGATTTCAAAGATATATTGTTAAATTTAAAAAGCAGGGTGAAGAGAGTACATAGTAAACTATCTTTGGTGTTTGTACTTGCATGAAAAACACTGGAAAAATATATAAGAAACTAATATAAATGGTTATTTATAGGTAACATGGATATTCAGCCCATATACACCAGTATGGTGGTGCTGGTTAAAATATAGAACTACTCCTATCCTAGTTGGTAAATGGCCACTACCAAGCCCCTGAACTCCCTCCACCTTTGCTCTCACCTCGGGATACCTGAGTGTCCTTGCAGGCAAGCATAGAATAAGGTGGATGGTCACAGACATGGGAGACTTTGCAAACAAGACTTTTAAATACACTTTTGATTTCTTTTTCTTTCTTTCTTTCCTTTTTTTTTTTTTTTTTTTCTGTGGCTGCCTGGTACAGGGATGGAACCCTGGACCTTGGTGTTATCAGCACCACAGTCTAACCAACTGAGCTAACCAGTCAGCCCTAAATATACTTTTGATTTTTGAGCCATATAAATATGAGGGTACTTCAAAAAGGTAGTGGAAAAATAGAATTGAGAGATAATATGAATCCTTCCACGAACTTTTTGAAGTACCTTCATGTGTTACTTATTTAACAAAATTAAAAATTAAAAACAAAAGCCACTGCTTTTTGTGTACCCTGTTTTGTAGACTTCAAACCACCAATTGCTGCCTTTTTTGTTTACCCTAAAATGTCAACTCCATGACAATAGATCCTGCCTGTCTGTTGTATTCACCTCTGTACCTAGAATCAAGAACCAGAACCTAGAACCAATCTGGTATAAATATTTGTTGAATGAATGTAGAATGCATGCTTTAATGAAAAAGCATACTAAGGGCTGGCTGGTTAGCTCGGTTGGTTAGAGTTTGGTGTTATAACACCAAGGTCGAGGGTTCAGATCCCCACACTGGACAGCTGCCAAAAAAAAAAAAGAAAAGACGTCTAAAGGCAGCTATTAAGAAAAATTTAGTTTGTTTCTGAATATAATTCAAGAGAAAATGTTTAAAAGAAGACTAAGTTATTCACATTATCAGTTACTCTGAAAAACCAGGGAACTGGAAGAGAAAAAAAGATGAAAAGAGCAGACTATAATTCTATTTTGTTATTTCATTTAGATCTTTTTCAACCATAAATTGTGAAATGAGAATATACCTGCCACACTTCCAACTAGCTTCTGTTCTCTTCATGCATAAATGGAGACTTCTGCAAAGTTTTCGAACAAAATATTGATAATGAAAATTGTAACAATATCAAGGAAAAAATAGATTGCATATAATCAGTTTTTTGTGAGCAATGTATCAGTTTTCTTTAATAAAATTGTATTTTCTTTTGAAAAAAGATAAATAAAATAGAGAATAGAAAAACAAGAGTTAATGACAGCAAAAGTTGGTTCTTTGAAAAGTTGACAAGTCTTTAGCTAGACTAGTAAAGAAAAAAGAGAGAAGACATAAATAACTAAAATCAGAAATGAAAGTGGAGGCATTACCAACCTTACAGAAATAAAAAGGATGATAAGAGAATACTATGAACAATTGCATGCCAACAAATTAGATAATGTAAATAAAACAAAAGTTACATAAAGTGACACAATAAAGAAAAGTCCAGGGCCGGCCCAGTGGCGCACTGGAGAGCGCGCTGCTTGGGAGCGCAGCGGCGCTCCCGCCAAGGGTTTGGATCCCATGTGGAGACCGGTTCCCGCTCACTGGCTGAGCGCGGTGCGGGCGCAACACTGAGGGTTGCGATCCTGTTACCGGTCAGTAAAAAAGACAAAAAGGAAAAAAAAAGAAAAGTCCAGGAATAGATGGCTTTCTTGATGAATTCTACCAAACGTTTAAAGAAGAATTAACACCAAGCCTTCTTAACCTTTTCGAACAACTTGGAGAGAGGGAACCCTTCCTACCTCATTCTATGAAGCCCTCATTACCCTAATACTAAAGCAAAATAAGGACATCACAAGAAAAGAAATTAGGCCAATATCTCTTATGAATATAAATGAAAAATTCCTCAATAAAATACTAGCAAACCAAATCCAACAGCATATTAATAAGATTTTACATCATGGCCAAGTGGAATTCATCCATAAATGCAAGGGCAATTCTGCAAAGCAGGTCCACTGTGCATTGGTTACCAGTTCAGCCCACTGCATCTTGGGCTACACTTTTACTACTTGCCTGAGTCCAGTGAGGCAGACACACACACAATAAATTACATGAAGTAGGTTTTTAAAGGTAGGTAGCAAAGGCCAACAGAAGCCTAGGATTCAGGGTGAGCCAGTCCTCCAACACTCAGCAAAGCTGCCTGGGGTGGATGGACTGTTGTCTGCATTTGCCCCAGTTGCACTGTAATTAAGGGACCCAGAAAGCAGTCTGCTCTGTGTTTTATATTTTGGGAGTTTTATATCATGCTGGGCAAAGCACACTCAGCAAAGCTGCCTGGGGTGGATGGACTGTTGTCTGCATTTGCCCCAGTTGCACTGTAGTTAAGGGACCCAGAAAGCAGTCTGCTCTGTGTTTTATATTTTGGGAGTTTTATATCATGCTGGGCAAAGCGTTGAAGGACATCCTTTCTAAGGGGAGACTGGCTTAGACCCTGGGCTGTCCCAGCCAGTTTCCTGTTATCTTTCCCAGCAGGTTCTACAGTTATTCTTGAGAACTACAAGTGAGAAAGGGAGGAGAACTGGATCAATTCAAGGCCACCCAAAGAACTGTCCTGCAAGTTCAACATCAGAAAATTAATCAATGTAATAACCACATTAATAAAAGAAAGAGAGGGAAAAAACACTTGGTTATCTAAATTGATAAAAAAGGCATTTGACAAAATCCAAAACCCTTTCATGATTAAAAATAAAAAGCACTAAGAAAACTAGGAATGGAAGGTAACTTCCTTAACATGTTAAAGTATATCTGTGAAAGTCCCACAGCAAACATCATACTCAATGGTGAAAGATTGAAAGCTTTCCCCCTATGATCAGGAACAAGACGGTGATGCCCACTTTCACCACTGCTGTTCAACATTGTACTGGATGTTCTAGCCAGAGCAATTAGATAAACAAAAACAGGTGTCCAAACAGGAAAGGAAGAAATAAAATTTTTTCTATTCACAGATGACATGATCCTATACATAGAAAGTCCCAAAGAATTCACAAAAAATATATTAGAGCTAATAAATTCAGCAAAGTTGCAGGGCACAATATCAACACTCCAAAATAATGAACAACCCAAGAAGAAAACTAAGAGAGCAATTCCATTTATAAATATATTGTGCTGTGGATTGATTGAATAGTGTCCCCCAAATTTCTTATGCTGGAAGTTTAATTCCCACTGTTACTGTTGAGGGTGGGAAATCCTATTATGATATTTGAAAGGTGGGGCTTTGAAGAGGTGATTAGATTGTAGGACCATGCTGTAGTGAATGAATTAATGCTGGTCAGGGGTGTGGTTCCGAGAGCTTTAAAAGAAGAGCATATAAGAGGTTAGTCTCTCTCTGTTCCGCCATTTTCTGCCATGTGAGACCCCTAGTCACTTTCGTTGCCACCAAGGCCTTTACCAGCTGTTTTCTCTGGACTTTGGACTTCCCAGCCTCTGAAACTGTGAGCAATAAATTTCATTTTCTTTATAAATTACCCAATTCCAAGTATTTTGTTATGAGCAACAGAAATGGACTAGTACATATTGGAAAGAATAAAATACCCAGGAATAAATTTAACCAAGGAGGTGAAAGAATTATAAGCTGAAAACTACAAAACATTGCTGAAAGAAATTACAGATGGCCTAAATAAATGGAAAGACATCCTGTGTTCATGGACTATATTGTTAAGATGTTAAAACTACCTAAAGTGATCTACAGATTGAATACAATCCCTATCAAAATTCCAACAACCTTTTTTGAAGAAATGGAAAAGTTAATCCTCAAATTCATATGGAATTGCAATGGGCCCTAAATAGCCAAAATGATCTTGAAAAAAGAGCAAAGTTGGAGGACTCACACTTCCTGATTTCAAAACTTACTACAGGGCTGGCTGGTTAGCTCAGTTGATTAGGATGTGGTGGTGATAACACCAAGGTCCAGTGTTTGATCCCTGTGCTGGCCAGCTGCCAAAACAAAACAAACAAACAAACAAATAGTAATCAAAACAGTGTGGTACTGGCATAAGGATAGACATTGGTATAGACCGACAGAATAGAATTGAGAGTCCAGAAATAAACCCAATTATCTATGGTCAATTGACTTTCAAAAAGGGTGCCAAATCCATTCAAAGGGGAAAGACTAGTCTTTTCAACAAATGGTATCAGGACAGTTGGAGTGCCATATTAAGTTGGCCCCTCCTGAACGTCGTATACAAAAATTAACTTAAAATGGATTAAAAAATCTAAATATGAGCTAAAACCATAAAATTCTTAGAAGAAATATAGGGGTAAATCTTCATGACCTTGGATTTAGCAATGGATTCTTAGATATGACACGAGCAACATTAAAATTAAAAAATTTTGGCCTTTGTAGGTAGCTGTGAGTGCCAAGAGAGGCCATTAAGCACTCTCAGAATGTACAAGGTGGCCGGGCTCTGCCTGTCCAATCCCAAAAGCTGCCCACCAACCCTCTATTCCATGTGAATCTTTGCTCCTCTGGTACTTAGTAGCTCAGCTGAAGAAGATGAAGAAGTCCTTAGGGGAGACTGTCTCCTGCGGGCAGGTGTTGGAGAATTGCTCCCCCTACCCCCTCGGGTGAAGAATTTGGGTATCTGGCTGCGCTACCTCTACCTCCCAAAGCAGCATCCTCAACCTGTGCAGGGAACGTGGAGGTCTGACCTTGTGGGCACTGCTGCCCAGTGACAGGGTGCCTGGTCCTCACCATCCAGATCATGAAGGTGGAAGAGATTGCACCAACAAGAGCTGTGGGCCAGTGGTTAGTTCCACCAGTCCACCATCAAGTCCCTGCTGCCCCCACCTGTCCTGCGATGACAGCACAAGCCTCATCTCACCAGCAAGAGGTGAAATATCTCTTCTATGTGCACAGCCCTAGCCAGCCCTGGAACTGCTGAAATAAACTCCTGGGGAACAACAACAACAACAAATTTAAAAGTTTTGTTTATCAAAGGACATTATCAAGAAAGTGAAAGGACAACCTACAAAATAGGAGAAAATATTTTCAGATCATATATCTGATGGGATTTAATATGAAGAATATATAAAGAGCCCCTATAACTCAACAACAAAAAGACAAACAACTCCATTTAAAAAAGGGCAAACAGGGGCTGGCTGGTTAGCTCAGTTGGTTAGAGCAAGGTGTTGATAACACTAACGTCCAGGGTTTGTTGCCTGTACCAGCCAGCGGCCAAAAAAATTTTAAAAGATTAAAAAATGAAAATATAGAAATGGCCAAGAAGCACATGAAAAGATGCTCAACACCGTTAGCCATTAAGGAAATGCAAATCAAAACCACAATGAGATACCACCCCACACCTATTAGGATGGCCATATACAATTTTTAAAAAGAAGGGCCGGCCCGGTGGCGCACTGCTACAGTGCGCCGCTTGGGAGCGCGGCGGCGCTCCCGCCAAGGGTTCAGATCCCACATACAGACCGGCTGCTGACTGGCTGAGCGAGGTGCGGGCGCAACACCGAGGGTTGCGATCCCGTTGCCGGTCCCGGTCCGGTACAGGCGTGACACTGAGGGTTGCGATCCATTGCCGGTCACGAGAAAAGACATAAAGGAAAAAATAAATAAATAAATAAAATAAAATAAAAAGAAAATAACAAGTGTTGGTGAGGATGTGGAGAAATTGGAACCATCAAGGCGCGACACTGAGGGTTGCGATCCATTGCCGGTCACGAGAAAAGACAAAAAGGAAAAAATAAATAAATAAATAAATAAAATAAAATAAAAAGAAAATAACAAGTGTTGGTGAGGATGTGGAGAAATTGGAACCATCGTACTTTGCTGGTGAAAATGTAAAATGGTGTGGTCACTGTGCGAAAGTTTATCACTTCCTCA
>NW_007733493.1:50455-53226 GCF_000696425.1 Galeopterus variegatus
CTGAGCGAGGTGCGGGCGCAACACCGAGGGTTGCGATCCCGTTGCCGGTCCCGGTCCGGTACAGGCGTGACACTGAGGGTTGCGATCCATTGCCGGTCACGAGAAAAGACATAAAGGAAAAAATAAATAAATAAATAAAATAAAATAAAAAGAAAATAACAAGTGTTGGTGAGGATGTGGAGAAATTGGAACCATCATACTTTGCTGGTGAAAATGTAAAATGGTGTGGTCACTGTGCGAAAGTTTATCACTTCCTCAAAAAGCTAGACAGAATTCCCATAAGATGCAGCAATTTCACTCATAGTTATGTATGTAAAAGAATTATAAGCAGGTTCTCATACTGATACTTATAAGTCAGTGTTCATTGCAGCATTATTTGCAGTAGTCAAAAGGTGCAAACAACCGAAGTGTACGTCAATAGCCAAATGGATAAACAAAATGTGGTATAGGGCCGGCCTGTGGCTCACTCGGGAGAGTGTGGTGCTGATAACACCAAGGCCACGGGTTCGGATCCCATATAGGGATGGCCGGTTTGCTCACTGGGTGAGCGTGGTGCTGACAACACCAAGTCAAGGGTTAAGATCCCCTTACCGGTCATCTTTAAAAAAAAAAAATGTGGTATATACATACAATGGAATATTATTCAGGCATAAAAAGGAATGAAGTTCTGATCCATATTACAACATGGATGATATTATGCTAAGTGAAGTAAGCCAGACACAAAAGGACAAATTACTGTATGATTTCATTTACAGGAGGTAACTAGTCAAATTTATAGAGACAGAAAGTACAACAGAGCTTACCACAGGGGAGAAGAAGGGAAGGGAAATGGCAAGTTAGTGTTTAATGGTTACAGAATTTCTGTTTGGGGTGATGAAAAAGTTTTTGAAATAGTGATGATGGTTGCACAACATTGTGAATGTCACTAATGCCACTGAATTTTACACTTAAAATGGTTAAAATGGAAGATTTTAATATATATTTTACAATTTATAGAAAATAAAAAAGCATACTGACGTTTATTCCTTAGTCCCTTCACCTTCTCCCAGTCTCTAGATCCTCGTTCCATACATCAGTCCAACTTTGTTCCTACAAGCATTTATACATCCACTTAAACAGAAACAAAAAACTCCTTTTACTCTGCCTTTCCCTTTCAGAAATTGCTTTGTCTATATCATCCTCACCGGTGGGTGGCATATCCTTGGTCTGAATACTGGCCCAGATTCAGATATTTGTGTCTTCTACGGAACTATCATGGTGATCAGATTGCTGTCCCTTGTCGCCCCAATACCTGCTGCTGTGCCACATAACAAAGTCCTTGTTTTCAAGTAGTTCATTATCTTGTTGGGAGAATATACCCAGGAGAACATTCAAGACAGTCTGGAACAGTGTTTCCCTACTGTCAGTCATTTGGATGCCACCCTCTCATACTAATACCTAGTTCATATATTCTTTTTTTTCTTGGTGACCGGCCAGTCAGGGGATCCGAACCCTTGACCTTGGGGTTTGAACACTGCTCTAAGCAGATGAGCAACGGGCCAGCCCTAGCTAATATATTCTTTAAGTAAATAAATAGAACCATTTATTACAAGAGAAAACTATTATTATCATAAATAGGAAGAACTGTATCATTTGCCATAACTATCAAAGATAAACTGTCAAAAATCATAAAGACAAAGCAGTTTAAGGTCTAGTTTTATATTTTTGCCCACCGGAAGCTTTGAGTCCAATGTGATCTCTCTTAAAAAGGGAAAGAAGAAAAATAGGGGAGATAAAGACATGACCATAATATGAGGCTTTCTCCTGGCTGTAATGAACACTGAAGAACTGCAAGGGATTAACTTTCTCGGAGTGTAATTGAATATAATTGATCATATTTCATCAGTTCTGAGAAATAACTTTTCCCCAAATTTTAACAGTTTGAAATAGAGAGCATCTTACGGTCAACAGGGTGTTGTAGGTTAATCAACAGCGTTTCTTTTTTAAAAGAAAAGAAAGGTAGGTGGCTCTGGAATCAGGACAACCGGGCGAGATCCCAGCACGGCTTTTTGCCGTGTGTAGACTGGGGATGGGATCACTTATCTCACAAGCTGTTACACAGTACTGCAGATCTCAAAACGCTTGTCTCAAAGCCTGATGCAAAATAACGAAGCCCGAGCGCTCGATAACGTAGGTTTTATTCCAATTAAGTGTTTATTTTTGCACAGTGATAAATTTCACATCGATCCAACTATCACTAAATGGTTTCCTAACAGGAGCTGAAGACATCTAATTCTTATGAAACTACAGTACAAATGACCGTGAAAGAAGCTGGAAGTCCACGAAATGAGTTCTCTCACTAAGTGTGCAAGAAAGTGAGCCCCTGCAGTCGCAGCTTCCGCACCTGCATCATAGGCTCTCATAGCCACTACGGCTCTGTGACGCCATAGACCCCGCCCACGAGGGAGGGGCGTGCCTTCTCCTCCGGGGCAGGGCTACGTGCTGACGCCACACGCTGGGCGGGGTCGAGAGTTTGGTGCCCCAGAGTGGGGTGTCGGCTCCTCATTCGGGTGGAGCTCAGCTGGATACAGGTAATCGTGCACTGCGGCCGGACACGGCCCGATGACGGGAGGCGCAGCGCTTGCTGGTCCGGGGTCGGGGGTCGCGGCAAAGGGCGAGACCGCCGCGCCCTTGGTGCCGCGGTGACAGGGGAGTGGAGCTGGGTGGAGCGGGGCTGTTGGAGGGTGGTGGGAGGGGATGGAAACTGACGGGCGGGTGTGGTAGCCTATGGC
>NW_007733493.1:54100-56621 GCF_000696425.1 Galeopterus variegatus
CGTCTTCCTTCCAGCCCGAGGGCACCGAGTCGCTTTGTCCGGAGGCCTTCGCCTGCCGGGGCTGTCGGCCTCTCGTTCTGGTGGGGCGGTCGGGCCGGGACCGCCTTATGGGTCGGGGCGCCGACCTCGGTGCCCGCAGCCGTCTCGCGCCTGCTGCCCAAGGTGGGGTCAAGGTTGATCGAGATGAAGCTCGTTTCCCTCAGAAACAGTTTCCATGCGCCTTGTTTTTCTCGAAAAGCTGTCTCACGTAGATGTGAGTTGTTACCTGCTGAGATTTAACAGGGAAGTGGTGGCGGTGCCCTGGCCCGGTGCGCCCACCTGCTGTCCGCGCCTGTGCACTCTTACCCTTTCGCCCAGAGCGCAGGACATACGGGCTCCATTGGTACTTCCTTGAGCCTTGTCTTGCGGTCCTGTGTTTTGAGGCTGATTTCCAGGTGCACTGCTCTGAGCAGCTGCCTTTAGGTTGAGTGGCCTGGGATGAAGACCTTTTTGCACGGCAGCATTAGGTGCAACAGTCAAACCACGCTTTTTGCTGTGCAGACCCGCCTTATAGGATAATATTTAACTCTACTGTAGCTTTGTAAATTAGATGAGGACTGGGTCTTGGAAAGTTGGAGAAAGAGAAGAGTATCCTCTTTTTTGAGAGGACTTTGCACATTTCAATTACTTTTTCCCCCAAGTAACAGCTTTATTGAGATATAACTCATATACCATACAATTCACCTATTAAAAATGCATGATTTAGTGGTTTGTAGTATATTCACAGTTATGCAACCATCATCACAATTCGGTTACTTTCAAATACTAACTTGACTCTCAGAAATACATACTTGTACACAAATGTCTGCTGGTCTTGTTTAAATTTGAACGCAGTTTATTAAATACCAAATATTTACTGTGTTTATTATATGTATACCACAAAAGAACTACTTTTAGCTGAACTCACTCCTCACTGCCCCGTTTGAAAAAAATACAGTACCATTTACTTTTTAAATTTTTAGGTAGTTTTAATTTTGAGATAGTTGTACAAATTATTGAGAAACATTTTGAAAATCGTAAAATTGTACATACAAACCTACTGTATGCAGTCATAAGAAATTGTACCGAGAGATCCCATGTCCCCTTACCCATATTTTCCAGTGTAACATTTTGTAAAACTCTAGTAAATATCATAACCAGATATTTACATTAATAAAACTCAAGAGGAAGAACATTTTCATCACCACAAGGAACGCTCGCATTGCCTTTTTATAACCACACCCACTTCCCTCCTGCCCCCAACCCTCAGCTCCTGGCAACCAGTAATCTGTTCTCCATTTCCCTAATTCTGGTGTGTAAGGAATGCCAAATAAAGGCAATCATACAGCTTTTTGAAATTAGCTTTTTCCACATAGCAGAGTTGTTGCATGTATATATAGTTCATTCCTGTTTATTGCATCCAGGCTATGGATGTACCCCAGTTGGTTCAACTATTCATCCATTGAAGGACCTCTGGGCTGTTTCCTTCCATTCTTTGGCTGTTACTAATAAAGCAGCTTTAAACATTAATGTACAAATCTTTATGTGAACATAAATTGACATTTCTCTGAGATAAATGGCCAGGAGTGTAACCACTAAGTTATAAAATTATCTATTTCATATTGGGTGTGTTGTGGTAGTTTGCACTTTTTTTTTTTTTTTAAATATGACCTGTAAGCGGACCTTAACCCTTGACTTGGGGTTGTCAACACCACACTCTCCCAATTGAGCTAACCGGCCATCCCTATATAGGGATCCAAACCCGTGGCCTTGGTGTTATCAGCACCACACTCTCCCAAGTGAGCCATGGGCCGGCCCAGTTTGCACGTTTGTTGAGTTCTTCTGTGTCCTTGCTTATTTTATGTCTAGCTTTTCTATCCATTTTTGGAAGAAGGTGTTAAAGTCTCCAACTATAATTGTGCGTTTGTCTTTTTTTCCTTTCACTCTTATCAGTTTGGTTCACGTATTTTTTTTTTTTTTTTTTTTTTTTTGTAGCTCTGTTTGATGCATGCCTATTTAGGATTGCTGTATCTTCTTGGTATGTTGACCTTTTTGTCATTAATTATATAATGTTCCTGTCTGTCTCTGGTAATTTTCTTTGCTCTGAAGTCTACTTTATCTGATAGTAATATAGCCACTTCTGCTTTCTTCTGTTAATATTCACATGTTACATCGTTTTTTATCCTTTTGCTTTCAATGTTATATCATATTTGAAGTGAGTTCCCTGTGGGCAAGTATATAATCGGGTCCTGTTTTATCCACCTGTCCATCCCTGTCTTCTAATTGATGTACAGTTGACCCTTGAACAACATGTGAACTGCGTGGGTCCACTTATATGCAGATCTTTTTCAGTAGTTATATTGGAAAATTTTTGCTTGGGCACAAATGCAAGGCATGCCTAACCAGTTAAGTAGCCTGTATGACAGTAGGCTATTAGTAGTTAAGTACTTAGCTTAACTCCCCGACCCCCCCCCCCCCCCCCCCCCCCCCCCCCCCCCCCCCC
>NW_007733493.1:56631-62400 GCF_000696425.1 Galeopterus variegatus
CCCCCCCCCCCCCCCCCCCCCCCCCCCCCCCCCCCCCCGCCCCAGTGGCACAGCTGTGACCTGAGGGAAAGTGCACACCTTACTTAAGCAGTTGTTAAATAGTTAAGTTTGGGGGTAGTCAAAAGTTATACACAGATTTTCTACTGTGCAGGGGGTTGGAACTCCTAACTTCCCTGTGTTCAAGATTCAACTGTAACTACATCATTTACATTTAATGTAATTATTAATATGTTAGGACTTAAGTTTCCCATTTCTTTCTTTCCTTTTTTTTTTGTGTGTGGCTGGCGGGTACAGGGATTGAACCCTGGATCTTGGTGTTATCAGCACCACACTCTATCCAACTGAGCTAACTGGCCAGCCCTCATTTCTAAGCTTTTTTCCCACTGACTTACTATGGGTTACTTGAATATATTAAAATTTTTTATTTTTATTCATATATAGTGTTTTTTTTTTTTTTTTTAAAGATGACTGGTAAGGGGATCTTAACCCTTAACTTGGTGTTGTCAGCACCACGCTCACCCAGTGAGCGAACCGGCCATCCCTATATGGGATCCGAACCCATGGCCTTGGTGTTATCAGCACCACACTCTCCCGAGTGAGCCATGGGCCTGCCCCATATATAGTGTTTTTGAGTTTATATCTTTGTACAGCTTTTTTAGTGGTTGCCTGGGTATTACATTAGATAGACTTCTCAATCTATTGGTATCCTCATTTTGTCAGTTTGAGTGTAGAAGCCTTACCTTCCTTTACATCCCTTTGCCCTCCCTCATTGAAAATTGTCTTAAATATTTCCCCTACATACACTTAGAACCACATCAGACATGTCATAATTTTTGCTTCAACCATCAAACGTAATTTAGGAGACTCAAGAGAAGGAAATTATATTTACTGATATATTTGTTCTTTCCATTGTTTGTTTTTTCTTCATCAATGTTCCAAGATTGTTTTTATCATTTCCTTTCTGTTGAGAGAATTTCCTTTAGCCATTCATTTAGGGCAAGTCTGCTGGTGATAAATTTTCTTAACTTTTCCTCATCTGAAAATGTGTCGATTCCCCTTTCATTATTGAAGGATATTTTTGCTGGATATGCAAGAGCTCATATGACTTGGGGTTGAAAGTTCTTTTCCTTTGGTGCTTGAAAAATGTGTGAGTCACTCCTGGCCTCCATAGTTTCCAATGAGAATTATGCTGTAATTCAAGATTTTTTTTTCCTCGCATGTAAGGCATTGTTTCTCTCCAGCTGCTCTAAAGTTTTCTTTGTGTTGAGTTGTCAAAGTCTGTTTATGATGTGTCTTAGAGTGTATTTCTTTGGGTTTATTCTGTTTGGGGTCCACCCAGCTTTTTGAATCTGTAAGTTTATATACCATTTGCTAAATTTTTAGCCATTATTTCTTTCTTTGAGTTCTTTTTCAGCCCCTCCCTCTTTCTTCTTCTGGGACTCTGATGACATGAATTTTAGATCTTTTGTTATAGTCTCATGGTTCTCTGAGGCCTTGTTTATTTTTATTTTTTTTTAGTCTGTTTTCTCTGTTCTTCAGATTGGATAATTTCTTTTGCTGTATTCTTTGAGTTCACTGATTTCCTTTTGTTCTTCTCCATTCTGCTATCAAGTTTTTACTTTTGATTATTGCATTTTTCAGTTCTGAAATTTCTCTCTCTTTTTTTTTTACTGCTGGCCTGGTACAGGGATTGAACCTTGGTCTTGGTATTATCAGCACCACACTGTAACCAACTGAGCTAACCAGTCAGTTCTTTGTTGAGACTTTTTTATCAGCACCGCACTCTACCTTTTTTTTTTTTTTTTTTAAAAGGATGACCGGTAAGGGGATCTCAACCCTTGGCTTGGTGTTGTCAGCACCACGCTCAGCCAGTGAGCAAACCGGCCATCCCTATATAGGATCCGAACCCGCGGCCTTGGTGTTATCAGCACCGCACTCTACCGAGTGAGCCACAGGCCGGCCCTGTTGAGACTTTTTTAGTTTTCATTTGTTTCAAGCATGTTTATAGTTGCTTGTGGAAGCTTTTTTTTGGGGGGGGGCAGTTGGCTGGTTTTGTGATCTGAACCTTTGACTTTGGTATTATCAGCACCATGTTCTAACCAAGTGAGCTAACTGGCCAGCCCATGGAAGCATTTTGATGATGGCTATTTTAGAACTTTTGTCAGATAATTTTTTTTTTTGGTGGCTGGCCAAGTACAGGGTTCTGGACCTGTGACCTTGGTTTTATAAGGCTGTGCTATAACCAACTGAGCTAACTGGCCAGCCCCAGTCAGATAATTCTTTTTTTTTTTTTTTTCCTTTTTGTCTTTTTTACTGACCTGTAACGGGATCACAACCCTCGGTGTTGCGCCCGCACCACGCTCAGCCAGTGAGCAGGAACCGGTCTCCACATGGGATCCGAACCCTTGGCAGGAGAGCCGCCGCGCTCCCAAGCAGCGCACTCTCCAGTGCGCCACCGGGCCAGCCTGCCAGTCAGATAATTCTAACATCTGTGTTATCTTGGTGTTGGCGTCTATAGATTGTCTTTTTTTTTTTTTGAAAGATGATCAGTAAGGGGATCTTAACCCTTGGCTTGGTGGTTTCAGCACCGTGCTCCCCCAGTGAGCTAACCAGCCAGCCCTATATGGGATCCAAACCCGTGGCCTTGGTGTTATCAGCACCACACTCTCCCGAGTGAGCCACGGGCCGGCCCTAGAAATATTCTTTTTAACCAAAAATCAAAACACTTGGACCTTTTGGACAGCCAAAGCTTTCGTGAAAGAGACAATTGAATGTTTCTACCAAATGATGATATTCTTTTTAACCAAAAATCAAAACACTTGGACCTTTTGGACAGCCAAAGCTTTCGTGAAAGAGACAATTGAATGTTTCTACCAAATGATGTGCTGTTCTTAACGTGGACTTAGTGTCAGAGAACTCTAGAATTGGATCATAAGACCTAATGTTGACTGTCTAGCAGTTTTGTTTCTATATTCAATTCCTTCTTATGACATTCTATAAGAGAAAAAAGTGAAGGACAGGCTGTTTCCCACAATCAGAACCGTAAGTCCATGGGGCCAGCCCGTGGCTCACTCGGGAGAGTGTGATGCTGATAACACTAAGGCCATGGGTTCGGATCCCATATAGGGGTGGTCGGTTGGCTCACAGGGTGAGCGTGGTGCTGACAGCACCAAGTCAAGGGTTAAGATCCCCTTACTGGTCATCTTCAAAAAAAAAAGAACTGTAAGTCCAGTGTCAGCTCTGTGTCTCTGTCAGAGTGTGGACAGCAAACAGCTGTCCTGGCCATTCCTGGGTGGAGGCAGGGGGTGTTGAGCCACCTGTTGTGGGCAGCTTTTCTGATGAGTCATCCTAAGGGAAGTTTGAAACTCTCTAGCTATCCTGGTAACTGTGCTGGGATAGCCAAACATCATGATTTATTCACAGTATCATATGGAAAGGACCACTTTGGGAAGAACTGATGAAAGGCGTGTCTTATGGTTGTCAGTGTAGTGCTTGTTAGTTGGGCTGCTGCAGCAACTGAATAGTTAATAAGGTGATGCTGCTGTGTTCTAGAAGAAAAACCCAACTCAGAGGCGATTGTATGTTTCATGCCATCTAGATAATAATGACAGTAGAGAGGAAAAAATGAATCTTTTCCTTTGGATCTGTATAATTAAAAGTTAGCAGCAGAAGCAGCAGCAGTAGTATTTTTTGCCATCAATGTTAGGACTGTTTGTCTGCCTTAAATTTATTTAGCGGAAAGAATTGGATTATAGGGCCGGCCTGTGGCTCCCTTGGGAGAGTGCGGTGCTGATAACACCAAGGACATGGGTTCGGATCCCATATAGGGATGGCCAGTTGGCTCATTGGGTGAGCGTGGTGCTGACAACACCAAGTCAAGGGTTAAGATTCCCTTACCGGTCATCTTTTAAAAAAATTGTTTTTTGGATATTTAGTTGGAGAAAGAACTACTGAATTAACTTAAACCTTTTGATTTCTAAAGTAAAAGGAAATCCAGAGGTTAAGATTGCATTCTCTAGTAATATCTAGAATATATTGCCTGTTGGCCTTTAATTTGTAAGGAGCAGGTTATTGTTTTTTAGTTTGTTTTTAAAGCATCTGTTCTGCTTTTCCCTTTTACTGACCTTTTATGTTTTATTTTTTACCTTTTCTTATCAACGGAGCAGGCCAGAGGAGAGCACTGGCACTCTGAGCCCTCTGTGCCAATCTCTTACGTATATTCTGAGCATACGTGGGCCAAGAGGAAGGCTCTAATAAACAATATAGAAGATTTTTTAATGTAATATTTATTTCTGAGTGGTTCATAGCATGTTTCACCGCTTGGATTTTTTTCAGGTAGGTGTGGACATGGGGTGTATTTCCAGCTTTACAACCAGGGCATCTGCTTCAAGGCAAATTCATGAATAACCAAGTATTAGACCAGCAAGCACGTGTTTTTCACCAGCAGCATCCTCCTGAAACCTTCCTCCTCTGCCTTGATGGCCCTTTCACCCTCCTCTGTGACTCTGGCGCTTTGGCCCTGAGGCCCAGGCTCTCCTCCTAGGGCCCCATTTACTGGGACTGGCTGCCCTTTGGCAGCTGGGGTTGTTGAGAGGAAAACAGCACAGTCATCTTCTCCCCCTCCTGAAAGAGAGCCACTGCTTAGAGGCAGGCAGGACTCCTGAAGGAGGCTGGAAGTGGTTCAGGACCCTCTCAGAACAGTCTGATTGTTCCAAACTCCTTCGTGTTTGGTGGATACATAACTTCTTTTATAAAGTGGCTATTTTTGATAGTTATAAATTAGATTAAGCAAATTGGTAGATATTTCAAGATGTTTCTCTTTCCACCTGTCCTGGATGCCCCTCCCTCCCGCCCACTAGATACAAGTTGCTGAAGGGCCAGGCAGCATGTTGTAGAGCAGGAAAGTCAGCTTGGTATCCTGGCTCAGCTACTAGTAGCTCTGTGACCTTGGGTGAAATTTAAGAGGATGGAAACTCGTGCTGACGCCTGCCATGTAGGGAATGTGTGGACTTGCTCACTATCTAGGGCACGGGGTGGGCAGGAGTTAGGGAAACTGCTGCACATGCTCCCTTACTTAAACCTGCCTCCCTGTGGTTCGTGAAAGGTGGCTGGGCGCCACAGGTGCCCTGGACCCTGGACACAGCCCTTCTGTTCTGGCTCTTCCCACCTCTGTCTTTCCTCCCATGGCCCTTCCAGAAGCAGTGCATTGTCCTCCCTCCTTCATCCTTCCCTCCCTGAGACGCCCCCACCTGGATGGAGCCCCTCCTCCAAGGGGGTTTTGATGACACGTTCTGTGCCTCTCAAGTACTCAATGCTTTCTTTGTAATATTTTTTGTTTTTGTTTCTCTCCTGCTCAAGGATAACTTACTTGAGGGTAAGCAAACTATTTTTCTAATTTTTTTGTAAAATTTTCTGGAATACTGTGAGTACAGAAGGTGCTCAGTAGTTTTTGGATGGATAAGAAAATGTCTTTCTCATTCTGCAATTTATTCTCTGTTTGTTTGCTTCATTTTTTTGTGGTAAGGGGATCTGAACCCTTGACCTTGGCATCATAACACCATGCTCTAACCACTGAGCAACCGGCCCGCCCTTCTATAACTAATTCTTTTTTTTTTTTTTTTTGTCTTTTTTCGTGTCCGGCAACGGACCGCAACCCTCAGTGTCGCGCCCGTACTGGACCGGGACCGGCAACGGGATCACAACCCTCGGTGCTGCGCCCGCCCCTCGCTCAGCCAGTGAGCGGGAACCGGTCTGTATGTGGGATCCGAA